>NC_092761.1:17250840-17432149 GCF_047496795.1 Chiloscyllium punctatum | reverse complement strand
CCTCTCTGTCCCTCTCTCTCTCTGTCCCCCCTCTCTCTGTCCCCTCTCTCTCTCTCTTTCCCCCCCTCTCTCTGTCATCCTCTCTCTGTCGCCCTCTCTCTGTCCCCTCTCTCTCTTTCCCCCTTCTCTCTCTCTGCCTCTCTGTCGCCCTCTCTCTCTGCCCTCCTCTCTCTCTGTCCCCCACTCACTCTGTCCCCTCTCTCTCTGTCACCCTCTGTCTCGTTCCCCCTCTCTCTGTCATCCTTTCTCTGTCGCCATCTCTCTGTCGCCCTGACTCTCTGTCTCCCTCTCTCTCTGCCCTCCTCTCTCTCTGTGCCCTTCTCTCTCCGTCCCCCTCTCTCTCTGTCGCCCTCTCTCTCTGCCCTCCTCTCTCTCTGTGCCCTTCTCTCTCCGTCCCCCTCTCTCTCTGTCCCCTCTCTCTCTGTCCCCCCATCTCTCTGCCCCCCCCTCTCTGTCCCTCTCTCTCTCTCCCCCCCTCTCTCTGCCCCCTCTCTCTCTCTTTCCCATCCTCTCTCTGTCATCCTCTCTCTGTCGCCATCTCTCTGCCCCCTCTCTCTCTGCCCCTCTGTCTCTCTGTCCCCTCTCTTTGTCACCCCTCTGTCTGGCCCCGCTCTCTCTGCCCCCATGTCTCTGCCCCCCTCTCTCTGCCCCCCTCTCTCTCTGCTACCCTCTCTCTCTGTCCCCCTCTCTATCTCACCCCTCTCGCTGTCCCCATCTCTTTGTCCCCCTCTCTCTCTGTCCCCCGTCTCTCTGTCGCTCTCTCTCTCTCCCCCCTCTCTTTGTCCCCCCTCTCTCTGTCCCCCCTCTCTCTGTCGCACTCACTCTGTCCCCTCTCCTTCTGTCACCCTCTCTCTCTCTTTCCCCCTCTCTCTCTCTGTCCCCCCTCTCTCTGTTCCCCGCCCTCTCTGTCCCCCTCTCTCTCTGTACCCCCTATCTCTGCCACCCTCTCTCTGCCCACCTCTCTCTGCCCCCTCTCTCTGCCCCGTCTTTCTCTGCCCCCACTCTCTCTGTCCCCCCTCTCTTTGTCACCCCCTCTCTCTGTCGCACTCTCTCTGAGCCCCTCTCTCTGCCACTTTCTCTCTGTCCCCTTCTCTTTCTGTCACCGTCTCTCTCTCTGCCCCCTCTCCCTACCACTCTCAATCTCTCTCCCCCTCTCTCTGTCCCCTTCTCTCTTTGACCCCTACTCCCTCTGTCCCCATCTCTCTCTGTCAGCCTCTCTCTCTCTCCACCTCTCTCTGTCCCCCTCTCTTTCTGTCCCCCCCTCTCTGATGCCCTCTATCTGACCCCTCCCTCTCTGCCCTCTTTCTCTGTCCCCCTCTATCTCTGTCCCACCCGCTCTCTGTCCCCTCTCTCTCTGTCCTCCCCTCTCTCTGTTCCCCTCCCCCTCTGTTCCCCTCTCTTTGTCACCCCTCTCTCTGTCCCCCTCTCTTTTTCCCCCTCTCTCTCTGTTCCCCCCCTCAGTCGCACTCTCTCTGACCCTCTCTCTCTGCCCCTCTCTCTGTCCCCCTCGCTCTGTCTCCCCCTCTCTCTCGCCCTCTCTCTGTCCTACACTCCCTCTCCCTCTCTCTCTGTCCCTCTCTCTCTCTGTCCCTCTCTCTCTCTGTCCCCTTCTCTCTCTGTTCCCTTCTCACTCTGTCCCCCACTCTCTCTGTCCCCTTCTCTCTCTGTACCTATCTCTCTCTCTCTTTCCCCTCTCTCTCTGCCCCTCTCTCTGTCCCCCTCGCTCTCTCTCCCCCTCTCTCTCGCCCTCTCTCTGTCCTCCACTCCCTCTCCCTCTCTCTCTGTCCCTCTCTCTCTCTGTCCCCCTCTCTCTCTGTCCCCTTCTCTCTCTGTTCCCTTCTCACTCTGTCCCCCACTCTCTCTGTCCCCTTCTCTCTCTGTACCTATCTCTCTCTCTCTTTCCCCTCTCTCTCTGTCCCCCTCTCTCTCCTACCCCTCTCTCTCTGTCCATTCTCTCTCTGTCCCCCTCTCTCTCACTCGCCCTCTCTCTGCCCCCCTCTCTCTCTGCCCTTCTCTCTCTCTATCCCCACTCTCTCTGACCCCCTCTCTCTGCCCCTCTCTCTCTGTCCCCCTCTCTCTCTCTCCCCCTCTCACCCCCCCTCTCACCCCCCCTCTTTCTGTCCCCTCTCTCCCTGTCCCCCTCTTTCTCTCTCCCCTTCTCTCTCTCTCCCCCACTCTCTCTGTCCCCCTCTCTGTCTTTCACACTCTCTCTCTCCCCCTCTCTCTGTCCCCCTCTCTCTCTGTCCCCCTCTCTTTGTCCCCCCTCTCTCTCTGTCCCCCTCTCTCTCTGTTCCACTCTCTCTGTCCCTCTCTCTCTGTCCCCCTCTCTCTCTGTCCCCCTCTCTCTGTCCCCTTCTCTCTCTGTTCCCTTCTCACGCTGTCCCCCACACTCTCTGCCGCAATCTCTGTGACCCCCTCTCTATGCCCCTCTCTCTCTGTCCTCCCCTCTCTCTGTTCCCCTCTCTCTCTGTCCCCCTCTCTTTGTCACCCTCTCTCTGTCCCCCCTGTTTTTGACCCCCTCTCTCTGTCCCCCCATCACTTTCTCCCCTCTCTCTCTCTCGCCTTCTCTCTGCCTCCCTCTCTTTCTGCCCTCCTCTCTCTCTGACCCCCTCTCTGTCTGTCACCCTCTCTTTCTGTCCCCCTCTCTCTCTGTCATCCTCTCTCGGTCGCCATCTCTGGGTATCCCTCACTCTGTCCTCCTCTCTCTCTCCCCCTCTCTCTCTCCCCCTCTCTCTCTGTCCCCTTCTCTCTCTGTTCCCTTCTCACTCTGTCCCCCCCCTCTCTCTGCCCCTTCTCTCTCTGTATCCCTCTCTCTCTGTCCCCTCTCTCTGTTCCCCTCTCTCTCCTACCCCTCTCTCTCTGTCCACTTCTCTATCTGTCCCCCTTTCTCTCTGTCGCCCTCTCTCTGACCCCCTCACTCTCTGCCCACTCTCTCTATCACTTCTCTCTCTGCCCCCCCTTTCTCTGTCCCTCTCTCTCTCTTTCCCCCCTCTCTCGGTTGCCCTTTCTCTGAACCCCTCTCTCTCTCTGCCCCTCTCTCTATGTGCCTTTCTCTCTCCGTCCCTCTCTCTCTCTCTGTCCCCCCTCTCTCTGTACCCCCCTCTCTCTCTGTCCCCCTCTCTCTCTGTCATCCTCTCTCTGTCGCCATCTCTCTGTCACCCTCTCTCTCTGTCCCCCTGTCTCTCTGCCCCCACTCTCTCTCCCACTCTCTCTCTGTCCCCTCTCTCTCTGTCCCCTTCTCAATGTGTGCCCCATCTCTCTCTCTCCCACTCTCTCTGTCCCCCTCTCTCGCTGTCCCCCCCCTCTCTCTCCCTCTCTCTCTGTCCCCTCTCTCTCTGCCCCCCCTCTCTCTCTCCCTCTCTCTCTGTCCCCCACTCTCTCTGTCCCTTGTCTCTCTGTTCCCTTCTCACTCTGTCCCCCACTCTCTCTGTCCACTTCTCTCTCTGTCCCCCCACTCTCTCACACGCCCCCTCTCTGTCCCCCACTCTCTCCACCCTTCTCTCTCTGTCCACCTCTCTCTGCCCCCTTCTCTCTCTGCCCCCTCTCTCTCTACCCCCTCACTATCTCTCCCCCTCTCTCTGTCCTCTTCTCTCTCTGACCCCCACTCCCTATGTCCCCCCTCTCTCTGTCACCCTCTCTCTCTCTCTCCACCTCTCTCTGTCCCCTCTTTCTCTGTCCCATTCTCTCTCTGTCCCCCTCTCTCTCAAGGCCATCTCTCTGACCCCCACTCTCTCTGTCCCCCTCTCCCTGCCACCTCTCTCTCTGCCCCCCTCTCTCTATCTCTCTCCCCCCCCCCTCCCCCTCTCTCTGTCCCCCTGTCTCCCTGTCCCCCTCTCTCTCTGTCCCCTTCTCTCTCTGACCCCCTCTCTCTCACCCTCTCTCTGACCCCACTCTCTCTGTCCCCCTCTCCCTGCCACCTCTCTCTCTGCCCCCCTCTCTCTATCTCTCTCCCCCCCTCCCCCTCTCTCTGTCCCCCTGTCTCCCTGTCCCCCTCTCTCTCTGACCCCACTCTCTCTGTCCCCCTCTCTGTCTGTCACCCTCTCTCTCTCTCCCCATCTCTCTGCCCCACTCTCTCTGTCCCCCTCTCTTTGTCACCCTTCTCTCTGCCCCCCCTCGCTTTGTCCCCCCTCTCTCTGCCCCTCTCTCTCCGACCCTCACTCTCTCTCTCCCCCTGTCTCTCTCGCCCTTTCTCTGCCCCCCCCCACTCTCTCTGCCCTCCACTCTCTCTGTCCCCCTCTCTCTCTGTCCCCTCTCTCTCTGACCCCCTTCTCTCTCTCTCCCTCTCTCTCTGTCCCTCTCTCTTTCTGTCCCCTTCTCTCTCTGTTCCCTTCTCAATCTGTCCCCCACTCTCTCTGCCCCCTTCTCTCTCTCTGTACCCCTCTCTCTCTCTCTCCCCCTGTCTCTGACCCCCTATCTTTCCTACCCGTCTCTCTCTCACCACTTCTCTCTCTGTTCCCCTCTCTCTCACTCGCCCTCTCTCTGTCCCCCTCTCTCCTTGTCCCCCTCTCTCTTGGTCCCCTTCTCTCTCCCCCCCCCTCTCTCTGTACCCCTCTCTGTCTCCCTCTCTCTCTGTCCCCCCTCTCTGTTGCGCTCTCTCTGACCACCCTCTCTCTCTGTCCCCCCTCTCTCTAACCCCCTCTCTCTGCCCACCTCTCTCTGTTGTCCTCTCTCTGCCCCACCTCTCTCTGTCCCCCTCTCTCTGTCACACCTCTCTCTGTTTCCCCTCTCTCTGTTGCCCTCTCTCTGCCCCCCTCTCTCTGCCCCCCTCTCTCTGTCACACCTCTCTCTGTTCCCCCTCTCTCTGTCGCCTTCTCTCTGACCCCTCTCTCTCACCCCACTTTTCTCTCTGTCACCCTCTCTCTCTGCCCTCCTCTCTCTCTGTCCCCCACTCACTCTGTCCCCTCTCTCTCTGTCACCCTCTCTCTCTATTTCCCCCTCTCTCTGTCATCCTCATTCTTCGCCATCTCTCTGTCGCCCTGTCTCTTTGCCCCCCTCTCTCTCTGCCCTCCTCTCTCTCTGTCCCGCACTCACTCTGTCCCCTCTCCTTCTGTCACCCCCTCTCTCTCTTTCCCCCCCCTCTCTGTCATCCTCTCTCTGTCGCCATCTCACTGTCGCCCTCTCTCTCTGTGCCCCCACTCTCTCTCTCCCCCACTCTCTCTCCCTCTCTCTCTGTCCCCCTCTCTCTCTGCCCCAACTCTCTCTCTCCCTCTCTCTCTGTCCCTCTCTCTCTCTGTCCCCTCTCTCTGTCCTCCCCTCTCTCTGTTCCCCTCTCTCTCTGTCCCCCACTCTCTCTCGCCATCTCTCTGTCGCCCTCTCTCTCTGTCCTCCACTCTCTCTGTCCCCTTCTCTCTCTTTAGCCCTCTCTCTCTCTCCCACTCTCTCTGCCCCCCACCTCTCTCTCTCCCCGTCTCTCTGTCCCCCTCTCTCTCCTACGAATCTCTCTCTGTCCCCTTCTCTCTCTGTACCCCTCTCTCTCACACGCCCTCTCTCTGCACCCCTCTCTCTGCACTTCTCTACCTCTGTCCTACTCTCTCTCTGTCCCCCTCTCTCCTGTCCCCCTCTCTCTTGGTCCCCTTCTCTCTCTCTCCCCCCCTCTCTCTGTACCCCTCTCTGTCTCCCTCTCTCTCTGTCCCCCCTCTCTGTTGCCCTATCTCTGACCACCCTCTCTCTCTGTCCCCCCTCTCTCTAACCCCCTCTCTCTGCCCACCTCTCTCTGTTGTCCTCTCTCTGCCCCACCTCTCTCTGTCCCCCTCTCTCTGTCACACCTCTCTCTGTTTCCCCTCTCTCTGTCGCCCTCTCTCTGCCCTCCTCTCTCTGCCCCCCTCTCTCTGTCACACCTCTCTCTGTCGCCTTCTCTCTGACCCCCTCTCTCTCACCCCACTTTTCTCTCTGTCGCCCTCTCTCTCTCTGCCCTCCTCTCTCTCTGTCCCGCACTCACTCTGTCCCCTCTCCTTCTGTCACCCTCTCTCTCTCTTTCCCCCCCTCTCTCTCTGTCATCCTCTCTCTGTCGCCATCTCACTGTCGCCCTCTCTCTCTGTGCCCCCACTCTCTCTCTCTCCCCCACTCTCTCTCTCCCTCTCTCTCTGTTCCCCTCTCTCTCTGTCCTCCCCTCTCTCTCTCCCTCTCTCTCTGTCCCCCACTCTCTCTGTCCCCTTCTCTCTCTCTGTTCCGTTCTCACTCTGTCCCCCACTCTCTCTGTCCTCTTCTCTCTCTTTAGCCCTCTCTCTCTCTCCCCCTCTCTCTGCCCCCCTCTCTCTCTCTCCCCCTCTCTCTGTCCCCCTCTCTCTCCTACGAATCTCCCTCTGTCCCCTTCTCTCTCTGTACCCCTCTCTCTCACACGCCCTCTCTCTGCACCTCTCTCTCTGCACTTCTCTACCTCTGTCCTACTCTCTCTCTGTCACCCTCTCTCTCTGTTCCCCACTCTCTCTGAACCCTCTCTCTCTGCCCCTCTCTCTCTGTCCCCCTCTCTTTGTCACCCTTCTCTCTGTCCCCCCTCGCTTTGAACCCCACTCTCTGTCCCCCCTCTCTTTGTCCCCCACTCTCTCTCTCCCCCTCTCTCTTTCGCCCCCTCTCTGCCCCCCTCTCTCTCTGCCCTCCTCTCTCTCTGTCCCTCTCTCTCTGTCACCCTCTCTCTCTGTCCCCCATCTCTCTGTCCCACTCTCTCTGTCACCCCCTCTCTGCCACACTCTCTCTCTGTCCCCTCTCTGCCCCCTCTCTCTATGTCCCCCACTCTCTCTGCCCTGCCTCTCTGTCCCCCACTCTCTGTCACACCTCTCTCTGCCCCCTCTCTGTCACCCTCTCTCTGACCCCCCTTTTCTCTCTGCCCCCTCTCTCTCTGCCCTTCTCTCTCTCTGTCCCCCACTCTGCCTGTCCCCCCTCTCTCTGTCACCCTCTCTCTCTCTTTCCCCCCTCTCTCTGTCATCCTCTCTCTCTCTTTCCCCCCTCTCTCTGTGCCAACTCTCTGTCGTGCTCTCTCTCTGTCCCCCTCTCTCAGTCCCCCTCTCTCTCTGCCCCCACTCTCTCTCTCTCCCACTCTCTCTGTCCCCCTCTCTCTCTGTTACCCTCTCTTTGACCCCCTCTCTCTCTGCCCCTCTCTCTCTACCCCCCTTACTCTCTCTCCCCCTCTCTCTGTCCCCTTCTCTCGCTGACCCCCACTCTCTCTGTCCTCCTCTCTCTCTGTCACCCTCTCTCTGTCCCCCTCTCTCTCTGTCCCCCTCTCTCTCTGTCCCCCTCTCTCTCGGTCCCCTCTCTCTCTGTCATCCCCTCTCTCTCTGCCCCTCTGTCTCTCTGTCCTCCTCTCTTTGTCACCCCTCTGTCTGTCCCCCCTCTCTTTCTCCCCACTCTCTCAGTTCCCCCCCCACTGTCGCACTCTCTCTGACCACCTCTCTCTGCCCCTCTCTCTGTCCCCTCTCTCTCTCTCTCTCCCCCTCTCTCTCTGTCCCTCTCTCTCTCTGTCACCCTCTCTCTCTGTCCCCCTCTCTGTCTGTCACCCTCTCTGTCTCCCCCCTCTCTGTCCCCCTCTCTCTCTGACCTTCTCACTCTCTGCCCCTCTCTCTTTGACACCACTTTCTCGCTGCCCCCTCTCTCTCTGCCCCTCTCTCTCTGTACCCCTCTCTCTCCCCCCCCCCTCTCTGTACCCCTCTCTCTCCTACCCTCTCTCTCTGTCCACTTCTCTCTATGTCCCCCTTTCTCTCACTCGCCTCTCTCTGCCCTTCTAACTCTCTGTCCCCCACACTCTGTCCCCCTCTCTCTCTGTCACCCTCTCTCTCTCCCTCTCTCTGGCCCCTCTCTCTCTTCCTACCCCCTCACTTTCTCTCCCCTCTCTCTGTCCCCTTCTCTCTCTGACCCCACTCTCTCTGTCCCTCTCTCTCTGTCCCCTCTCCCTCTGTCCTCCGCTCTTTCTGTTCCCCATCTCTCTCTCTGTCCCCCTCTCTCTATGTCGCCCTCTTTCTGACCCCCTCTCTCTCTCTGCCCCCCTGTCTCTGTCCCCCCGTCTCTGCTCCCCTGTCTCTGCCCCCTCTCTCTCTGCCCCCTCTCTCTCTGCCCCCCTCTCTCTCTGTCCCCCCTCTCTCTCTGCCCCCTCTCTCTCTGCCCCCCTCTCTCTCTGTCCCCCCTCTCTCTCTCCTCCTCTCTCTGACCCCCATCTCTCTGCCCCTCTCTCTCTGTCCTCCTCTCTCTGCCCCCCTCTCTCTGTTCCCCCCCTCTGTCCCCCTCTCTCTGTCCCCCTCTCTCTCTGTCCACCTCTCTCTGTCCCCCCTCTCTCTGTCCCCCTCTCTCTGCCCCCCTCTCTCTGTTCCCCCCTGTCCCCCTCTCTCTGTCCCCTCTCTCTCTGTCTCCCTCTTTCTATGTCCCCCTCTCTACCTGTCCCCCCTCTCTCTGTCCCCCTCTCTCTCTGTCCCCCTCTCTCTCTGTCCCCTCTCTCTCTGTCCCCCTCTCTCTCTGTCCCCCTCTCTACCTGTCCCCCCTCTCTCTGTCCCCCTCTCTCTCTGTCCCCCTCTCTCTCTGTCACCCCCTCTCTCTGTCCCTCTCTCTCTCTGACCCCTCTCTCTCTGTCCCCCCCTCTGTCACTCTATCTGTGACCCCCCTCTCTCTGTCCCCCTCTCTCTCTGTCCCCCTCTCTCTCTGTCCCCTCTCTCTTCTGTCCCCCTCTCTCTCTCTGTCACTTCTGTCTATGACCCCTCTCTATCTCTACCCCTCTCTATCACCCTCTCTCTGTCCCCCTCACTCTATCCCCTCTCTCTCTGACCCTTCTCTCATTATGACCTCCCCTATTCCTCTCTCTCCCTCCCTCACCTTATGTCTCCCTTCCCTCTCTCTCTCTCTTTCTCTGTCTCTCCCTGCTCCTTCGCTCTCTCTCCATCTTCTCTCACTCTCGATCCCCCTACCTTGGTCTCTCTCTCCCCACCACCCTCCGTCTCTCTCTGACTGAATCTCTCTCCCTCCTGTCCCGCCCTTCCTATCTCTCTGACACACTGTCTCCCTGGTCCTTCCCTCTCCCTCTGACCCAGAGACTGGGGGTTGGTGGTGAGGCTGCGTGTTGGGGGGGCAGGTGGTGAGATGATCGAGAGATGTGGGAATTGGGATGTGGGGAAAATCGGGTAGAGACGGAATTGCGAGAGGGAGACCGAGACGGCAGGAGAGAGAGAGGGAGGGAGGGTGAGTGGGAGAGAGAAGAATGAAGGCAAGTGGAGAAACTCATGTTAGGGGTGTGAGAGAGAGAGGGGGAGAGTGAGGCAGAAAGAATAGTGGAGGCAGGTGGGGAAACCGGGGTTGGGGACTGTCTGAGAGGTGACCAGAGAGAGTGAAAGGGAGAGGTGGTGAGAAAGAGAGAGTGTGCAGAAAGAGAGAGAGAGGGAGAGAATTGAGGAGGAAAAGTGGGGGTGAGCAATTGGGGAGTCCAGGTTGGAGTGGGGTGGGGGGCGGTTAGAGGGAGTTAAACCCAGCTCCTGAGCTCAGGGCGCGGTACCCTCCCCTTCCCTGAGGACCAGGACTTGGGGCTGAGTCTGTCTCTCTGCAGCTCAGCTTCTCCAACACAAAGACACACAACAACATCGGTCACTCTGCTGCTCGGCACGCTTTAATCAACATTTTTATTGGTTACAAATGGAAGTGATGGATCCAGTCAGTGGGATGGTGCCTTTTCTCACTGGCCTCTGAGTTGTGAGAAACATTGAAATGTTTCCCTGTAACCCCCCTGTGGGATAAGGATGCACAAACCAGCGCTACCCTCAGTCTGTTACCATAGCGACAGGCTGCTCCATCGCTGAAACACTGAACTGAAATGAGAAAATCCCGGATGGTGTGATTAATGAGGGAATTTGATGGATGGATGGATTTGGGTGAAGGGATATTTCAGCACATTCTTCAGCTGCTGCCTGAACTTAGTCTGGGTCACGGCATAAATCGCGGTGTTTGTGCAGCAACTGAGGAGCTGCAGCATTAAGCCCAATTCCTGCACAAAGGCATCGAGATACACAGACCGATACCCAAAATACCACATCCGTCTCCAAATAGAATACAGCATTAACATTGACCATAACAGGATGAAATTGGCCGAGATCACAAACAGTAAAATGATGGATTTTTTTCGGTTTCTCATTTCAGTGTCAGACTGAGCGTCCCCATTGGTGTGAGCGCGGAGTCTCCTGCGGGCTCTGCTGGTCACTATAATGTGTCTGACGGTGAGAACATTGAGCAGCAGAATCAGGAGAAATGGGACACACGGGGTTAGAATGTGGTGGAGGAACTCGATTGTGACCCAGACACTGGAGAATCGAACAGCGTCTGTTATAGCACAAAACCAGGGGCGGTTCACCAGCCAATACCGAGCCTCGAGCATAAAATAACAGGAAATGTTCTTTAAACAGCTCAGCACAGTCACTGCTCCCAGAACCACAGCCGCCGTTTTCTCACTGCAATATTTACTTTTCAGCTTCTGGCAACAAATGGCCACAAACCGATCAAAGGTGAAAGTGACGGTGAACCAGACAGAGCAGTCAGTGGCTGCATAAAGCAGGACGGCGTGGATATTACACACCGGGACGGAGTCCTCCAGGAAATAAAACTGTCCCCGATAAACAATGGGAATGTGTCTCAGGATCAGGTCGAGGATAATGACCAGGAGATCCGCCGCTGCCATGGCCCCCAGGTAACGTCTGACACATGGAGACAATCCACAATCTTTATAAAGCAGGACGTAGATGGTCACTACGTTAACTGTGAGGAAAGAAAACAAACCCATTATCCATCAGCCTGGAGGCAAAGGGACCCGTTTGATCGGGGACCCAGTGAGATTTTCAAATGTGTCCCTGTATTCAGGGATTTATTAAAATAATTGGAGCTGGAATAACAGATGGGAAGGTCGGAATTACTGACAAAAATGTGACATAAACCACAAGAATCCCTCCCTCCCCAAACACACAGAGACACATCCATAAGGACAGATGGTTTCTAGAACATTCCCACACACTCGATCACTCGAGAGCAGATATAGGTCACTCCTTCCCAGTTCCTAATACGGAGGGTGGAAACGTTGCTGTCCTGAGGGATTCTCTCCCAGTTTCCTGAAGACAAACGGAGTTTGGGAATTCCTGTATTTTGGTCTAAATTGTGGTCGATCCTGTGTCATGAAGAAATGTAAACGCAGGGAAAACGTATTCACCCCTTTAACTGCCTGAGGGGCCTTCGGAACAGTGTCTCCTTCTCCCTGGAACGGGATCTCTTCCCTCGGGATCTTATCGTTTGTTCAATTCACTGACGTCCGGCCGTTCACAAACAATGTCAGGGACAGAACGTTCCGGGGAATGGCAGTTATAGAATGTCGGGGACAGAACGTTCGGGGAATGTCAGTTATAGAATGTCGGGGACAGAACGTTCCGGGGAATGTCAGTTATAGAATGTTGGGGACAGAACGTTCCGGGGAATGTCAGTTATAGAATGTCAGGGACAGAACGTTCCGGGGAATGTCAGTTATAGAATGTTGTGGACAGAACGTTCGGGGAATGTCAGTTATAGAATGTTGTGGACAGAACGTTCAAGGGAATGACAGTTATAGAATGTTGAGGACAGAACGTTCGGGGAATGTCAGTTATAGAATGTTGTGGACAGAACGTTCAAGGGAATGACAGTTATAGAATGTTGAGGACAGGACGTTGCGGGGAATGTCAGTTATAGAATGTCAGGGACAGAACGTTCCGGAGAATGACAGTTATAGAATGTTGAGGACAGGACGTTCCGGGGAACCCCTTGACCTGTCCATGACCTTTCCCCCCTCCCCACCCCACCAACACGATGTACTGTGCCTGGACACACTGTAACATTAATGGGGTGTGAGACGGAGCGTCCAATCACAGGAATGGGAACTAAAGGCATTGCCAGATCAGGTGAAATGGTTAGATATACCACATTCTCAATCCACCTCCCAGAACCAGCCCAGACACCATATACCCAGAGGAGATATCTGTTCACTGTGGAACACTGTACAGAACAAGCCAGTGTCCTGCTCAGTACAACCCAGCAATCTGGACAGATTCATCCATTACACTGGTCAATACAATCCAGCAATCTGTCCAGAGTGGAACACTGCGCAGACCACAGCAGTGCATTGATCTATAAACCCGGACTAGATATCTGTCCAGGACGGGGAGCTGTGTAGACCATAGCAGTGCATTGATATATAAACCCGGACTAGATATCTGTCCAGCACAGGGAGCTGTGTAGACCACAGCAGGGCACTAATGTGTGAACCTGAAACAAATATCCATCCAGCATAAGGAACTGCACAGACCACATGATTGTATTATCTATAAACTTCAACCAGAATGAGTGACCAGCACAGGGAACTGTGCAGTGATCACCCGTGCATTGATCTGTAAACCAGGAGCAGTTACCATCCCAGCATGTAGGACTGTGTACACCACCCCAGTACATTGATCTGTAAACCAGGAGCAGTTACCATCCCAGTATGTAGGACTGTGTACACCACCCCAGTACATTGATCTGTATCCCAGGAGCAGTTACCCTCCCAGCATGTAGGACTGTGTACATCACCCCAGTGCATTGATCTGTAACCCAGGAGCAGTTACCCTCCCAGCATGTAGGACTGTGTACATCACCCCAGTGCATTGATCAGTAACCCAGGAGCAGTTACCCTCCCAGCATGTAGGACTGTGTACACCACCCCAGTACATTGATCTGTAACCCAGGAGCAGTTACCCTCCCAGCATGTAGGACTGTGTACATCACCCCAGTACATTGATCTGTAACCCAGGAGCAGTTACCCTCCCAGCATGTAGGACTGTGTACACCACCCCAGTACATTGATCTGTAACCCAGGAGCAGTTACCCTCCCAGCATGTAGGACTGTGTACATCACCCCAGTGCATTGATCTGTAACCCAGGAGCAGTTACCCTCCCAGCATGTAGGACTGTGTACATCACCCCAGTGCATTGATCTGTAACCCAGGAGCAGTTACCCTCCCAGCATGTAGGACTGTGTACACCACCCCAGTACATTGATCTGTAACCCAGGAGCAGTTACCCTCCCAGCATGTAGGACTGTGTACATCACCCCAGTGCATTGATCTGTAACCCAGGAGCAGTTACCCTCCCAGCATGTAGGACTGTGTATCCCACCCCAGTGCATTGATCTCTAACCCAGGAGCAGTTACCCTCCAGCATGTAGGACTGTGTACACCACCCAGTGCATTGATCTGTAACCCAGGAGCAGTTACCCTCGCAGCATGTAGGACTGTGTACACCACCCCAGTACATTGATCTGTAACCCAGGAGCAGTTACCCTCCCAGTATGTAGGATTGTGTACCCCACCCCAGTGCATTGATCTGTAATCCAGAAGCAGTTACCCTCGCAGCATGTAGGACTGTGTACACCACCCCAGTACATTGATCTGTAACCCAGGAGCAGTTACCCTCCCAGTATGTAGGATTGTGTACCCCACCCCAGTGCATTGATCTGTAATCCAGGAGCAGTTACCCTCCCAGTATGTAGGACTGTGTACACCACCCCAGTACATTGATCTGTAACCCAGGAACAGTTACCCTCCCAGCATGTAGGACTGTGTACACCACCCCAGTACATTGATCTGTAACCCAGGAACAGTTACCCTCCCAGCATGTAGGACTGTGTATCCCACCCCAGTACATTGATCTGTACCCCAGGAATAGTTACCCTCCCAGCATATAGGACTGTGTACCCCACCCCAGTGCATTCCTCAGTAATACTGTATTCGATCCCTGCCCAGTGTGGGGAAAGTTGCAGCCCATGCTGGAACTGACAGGATGTGCAGCTCCCACCCATTTACAGCTCCATGTCTCCATTGTGCCCTGACAAGGGGGTGCTGTGTGTGTGAACATCACTGCCAGAGAGACCAAGCGGGGGAATCAGTTTAAATATCATCACATGGGAGGGGTTTGGGGTATAGACAGTGAGAGGGAGATTGAGAGACAGTGTCATGGAAGGATGTGTTCCCAGGTTGCAGAATACTGAAAGCTGGACACTTCGATAACATCCTGAAACATGAGCCAGCCTTCCCAGGAAAAATGGGAAAATGGGATATTGTTGTGAGGTCAGATGATGGAGAGTTTTGGATGAGCATTTGTTCTCCAGCTTTGTAAATGGAGTCCTTCATGGCTGGAGGTACTCACCATCACCCAGATGCCCCTGGATATTCCGTGATCCCTGACACTGGGGCCATCTTTAAAAGGCCAATGGGCACATGGTTGAGCTTTCTCAGTTTGGACCTGCCCTGGACAGTTTACCCCGAGCCTGGCAAATAAGGGGCAATTACACCATGGTTTGTCAACAGGGGTACGGAGGTCCTGGTGGCTGGGCTAGTACAGAGGGGGACCATTCTCTTCCCAGAGGGGGACATACCACCAGACCCACCGAGCATGGTCTGAGCTCCCCACCCAGCTCAGTGCAGTATCTGGGGTCTGAAGAAATGTCCAGCAATACAGGACAAGCATCAATTACCTCCCCCACTCTGTCAGGATAAGGGTCACTGTATTCTCTCACCTCCCTCACACTCACGGTATATCTGTTATAGCACCAACCACCGAACAAGGCTCATGGTCCACCACTCTCACTGCCTCATGCTGCACCTTCTCTCTCTGTCTCTGTCTCTGTCTCTGTCTCTCTCTCTCTCTCCCCCCCTCCCTCCACTTCACCCCCACACTAATAACACTGCATGGAATCAACACTGTGGACTGACTCCCTCCGGACACCTCACTATGACCCCCTCCACACCGATACTCACACTAACAGTAGGACCACACCCACTCCCTCCCTCCCTCCCTCCCTCTCTTCCTCCCATTCCAGGCGAAAGAGCCTGGAAAAAGACAGAAAGGGCCAAGCCAGGTGGTGGAGTGCCCGATATCCGTTCCCTCACCCCCCCACCCCCCACCGCCATCTGGGGAGGACCCTGGTACAAGCCGGAGAGGACCGGGACGTCTCGTGTGGAGATTCTGAAACATCCACGTCCCACCGACCGAGTAAGGAGCAATGTTCAGTGAAGGGCAATTCTCACTTTAAACCCACTGGCAGTTCTGTTTCCTCCCGGCACAACTTAGAAGCTGTGGCCCTGATGCCATCTCCCTTTTGTGTCGAGCTGGTACAAATGGTGGGCTCACATCACATCGTCACCACCACTTCCCAGGAAAGGAGCACCGAGACTGCCTCCTCCACCTCCCCCAATAAACATCTCAGATACTGAAACTATTCTTCAGTGAAAAAAGTCCCAGCCGATCCAGCCTCTCCTTATAGCTCACTCCCTACTTTCCCAGCAACATCCAGGTTAATGTCTTCTCAATCCTCTCCAACTTAATAATATCAACGTCAGTAATATCAAAGAGAATAGTCAAGGTATTTTCTAAGGGTATGGGGAGTCCAAAACTAGAGGACATAGGCTTAAGGTGAGAGGGGAAATATTTAAAAGTGACCTAAGGGGCAGCTGTTTCACCCAGAGGGTGGTGTGCCTATGGAATGAGCGGGCAGGATGACCAGACTGGACACAGTATTCCAGAAGAGGTCTCACCAATGTCCTGTACAACCACAACATGACATCCCCACTCTGATACTCAAAGGTCTGACCAATGAAGACAAGTGTGTTAAACACTTTCTTAACCACACTATCTATATGAGATGCAAATTTTAAAGAATTAAACCTGACGGCCTAGGTTTCTGTACTACAGCACTGCCAAAGGCTCTACTTTTAATTGTACAGGTCCTGCTGTTGTTTGATTTACCAAATCCAGTACCTCGCATTAATCCAAATTAAACTCCATCAGCCACCCCTCAGCCCAGTGAGTGATATTAATGTCACCGCCCCCTCCCCCTTCAATTTTAAAGTGCCCATCCCTCTCCAGGAGGCCTGCACACTCCGGCCTTGATTATCACAAAGACCCTGAGCTTGGTTTGCCTTGTGTGGTTTGGGGGAGGAGGGACAGATTGCAGACACAGTCAGTGGGGAGGAGAGGCTGGACAGTAATCAGCGGCCAGGAAGAGGGGAGTCGCACATTAGAGTTGGGTAAGAGTGATCGATGTTTTGTGACCAGAAATTAAGCTCTTCCTTCGTCTCTGGTGTTCAGTAATAAATATCTAATTGAGACCCTTCATTGGGCATTACCTTCATTACCATTCTTATTTTTATTGAATCCCTGCAGTGTTGACACAGGCCCTTCGGCCCAACAAGTCTATACCAACCTTCCCAAACCATTTCCCTATATTTACCCCTGACTAATTCACCTAACCTAGAAATCCCTGAACACTACAGACAATTTAGCATGACCAATCCACCGAACCTACACAGTTTGTGGTAGGAAACTGGATCACCCATTATAAGTTCACGCAGACAAGGGGAGAATGTGTAAACTCCACACAGACAGTCACCCAAGGCTGGAATCAACCACAAGTCCCTGGTGCTGTGAGGCAGTAGTGCTAACCACCGTAGTACCCTTTGGATGATCCCTAACCAGCATTCACTGGAATCTACTCACTGCCTAAAGCAAAGGGAATTCAGTCAAATCCAAACTCTCCCAGGATGAAATCCCATTGCTCGTAGCTTGTGTGAGTACAATATCTTCAGAAGCAGAATAACGTTTTGGACAATCTCACAATTTTTCCTTTGTCACACGTTTCAATAATATTTGGACAAAGTTCTTTCAAGTTAAAATTGCAGAGATTGTGTGTGTCTGTGTGTGTCAGCATTTTTCGAAAGGGAAATATTGATTATATAATTGCAATACCCAAACAGTTTGCCATTCATCTTTCCACCATAGTTTGAGTAACATTGCTTTGGATCATGAACATGTTGTTTTAGCAGATTAAAGAAACTAGTCTGACTTGTTCCTAAAACTGACACTGACCCAGTCTGAGATCGATATCATCGGATATAACCAACCTGGTCACATTTAACATTTGTTTTGAGCAGTGGAGGAGTGGGACTAGAAAAGGAAACAGTAACCCAAAAAGCTGGGGAACTATAGACCGGTGAGCCTGATGTCAGTGGTGGGTAAGTTGTTGGAGGGGATTCTGAGGGACACGACTTACATACATTTGGGAAGGCAAGGGCTGATCGGAGTAGACAACATAGCTTTCTGCATGGGAAAGCATTGATTTGGTTGAGATTTTGAAGAGGTGACAAAGAAGATTGATGAAGGCAGTTTGGTAGGCATTGTCTATATGGACTTCAGCAAGGTGTTCATTTAAAGAACAAAGACCAAAGAAAATTTACAGCCCAGGAACAGGTCCTTCTCCCTCCAAACCTGAACCAATCCAAATGTACTGTCTAAATCTGTCGGTCAATTCCTAATCATCTGTCTCCCTCTGCTCCCCACCTCCTCATGCATCTGTCCAGACGAATCTTAAATGAATCTACCGTGCCTGCTTCCACCACATCTGCTGGAAACGCATTCCAAACGCCTACCAGCCTCGACGTGAAGTACTGACCAGGTGTATTCCCCTTAAACATTCCACCTCTCACTTTGAAAGTATGACATCTCGTTATTGAATCCTTCAACCAGGGAAAAAGCTTGTCTCTATCCATACTGTCTGTACACATTGTGATTTTGCAAACCTCAACCAGGACCCCCTCAACCTCCTTTTTTGTAGTGAAAATAAACCGAACCGACTCAGCCTCTCTTCATAGCTAGTATTTCATTCCGATTGGTAGACAGATGAGTAAGTTTCAGTCACATGGGATACAGAGGAAGCTCGTCACAATTGGCTTGAAGGAAGACGGATATTTTTCAGACTGGAGGCTTGTGAGTAGCAGTGTGCTGTAAGAATCAGTACTGAGTTCACTGTATTTCATCAATTATGTAAAGGATTTGGATGTGAATATTTGGGCCATTGTTAGTAAGTTTACAGATGACATCAGAAAGGTGGTGTAGTAGATTATCTCAGAGTACAACAAGACCGCAATTAGATGGGACAAAAGGGGCAAGGAGTGACAGATGAAGTTTAATTTAGAGAAATACGAGGTTTTTGTATTGTGTGAAAGCAAATCAAGGCAGAAATTATACACTTAATGATAAGGTCCTGGGGCGTGTTGTGAAACAAAGAGACCGAGCGATGCAGGTATTTTGTTCCTTGAAAGTGGAGTCGCAGGTAGACAGAGTGGTGCAGAACACATTTGGCACATTTGCCTTAATCAGTCAGAGCATTGAGTATAGGAGTTGTGGTGGTATGTTACATCTGTACAGGACGTTGGTGAGGCCACTTTCAGAATACTGCGTACAACTCGGTTTTCTGCAGAAATGATTTACACAAATGTCCCAGGAGTGGAGGTTTGAGCTTTAGGGAGAGGTTGATTAGGTTGAGGTGTTTCCCCCTGGAGTGTCAGAGGCTGAGGGGTGACATTATAGAGGTTTATAAAACCATCAGGGGCATGGATATTCTGAACAGCCACGTTATGCTCCCCAGGATAGGGGGTGTCCAGAACAAGAGGGCAGAGGTTGAAGGGGAGAGGGCGAATGATTTACAAGGGACCTGAAGGTAAATATTTCACACAGAGAGTGGTGCGTACATAGGAAGTGCTGTCAGAGGAAGTGCTGAAGGCGGTTACAGTCGCACATTTAAAAGTATCTGAGAGGAGGAATATTGGCCAAATGCTGGCAAATGGGACTGGATCAGATTTGATATCTGATTGGAGGGAACGGATTGGACTAATGGATGACTCTCTGATTCTACAAGAGAGATGACAAAAAATTCTGAAAGGACTTGTCAAGTCAGAATTCTCTTCACTGGAAGTTTATTTTGTCTCTATGCTCATATTGATTGAATGCTGCGTTGGGTAAATATTTGACAGAGAAGTGAATCATGCATAATGGGACACAGACAGGAAAGTGGGGCTGAGACCCCAACCTGATCAGCCACAATCTTAGTCCCTGGTAGAGAACGCTCAAAGTATCTAATGACCCACTCCTGCTCCTCAGTGTCATGTTCCTGTGTTCCATTCAGCCCCTCATACCTGCTAGACAGGAGCAGTTGGAGGCTACTTACTCCTATAACCTGGTGCACAGAAACACAGGAGACTATTCGGCCCTTCAAGACTGTCCCACATTGTTTGAGGTGATTTGGGAAATGTAATTGGGAAGCCCAGGCTGGGTATGAAAGAGGCCCCTCATCTCTCTTTGCAGAGGTCCTCCTCTCTGCAACTTGTGATTCATTTGTTGGTCATGTTGTAGACCCAGATTCACTGTGATTACAGCCCACATACCTCACCAAGCAATGGCTCACAAAATCCTCTGGTCTCCCTGACTGCAACATTCAATAACAGAACTTTCATGAAAATAACACCCACTAACTTTCAAATAATAGAATGGGAGAACATCAGAAACAGGGGCAGGTCGTTCACTCCCCAAGGCTGCCTTACCCTTCACTAAGATCATGGCTGATCTGTTCTTGGTCTCAAATCCTTTTTCATACCCAATTATTCATAGCACTCACTTCCTTGACAGGTCAATATCTATCTACCTCCTCTTCAAATACTTTCAGTCATCTTGCTCCCCAACACTCTTGAGAAGAGAAATCCACTCATTCAATCCTACCTGTTTGAAGAAAACAGTTGCTGCTCCTATATCATGGCTTATTGATGTGAACAAAAGAGGTTGACTCAAGGGTTCAGGTAAAAATGACTGGCCCCGATATCAAGGCAGTGATTAACTTCTGTTGACACCAAGGAGCTGGACTTAATGGGAATCAGAGTAAACTCTCCAGTGTTTGGTGTCAAACATGGCACAAAGTAAGATGTTCATCATCTCAGTTCTGGGTCACCTCTGTCGGAGATCGTTAGGTCAGCTTCCTTTTCTCAAAGATATTCAGCTGCTTCATCAATGTCTCCCCGACCCACCCTCCCCACCATAAGATCAGAAGTGGGGATGGTCGATGAAGATTCCACAATGTTTGGAACATTTTTTCCCCCCTCAGCTCCTGAACTGGTCTGTGTCCATTGCAGCAAGACCCTGACTCCATTGAGACTTGTGCTGTTAAAGTGTCAGTAACATTCATGTAACAGTACATTGCCACAGTAAAACAAGAGTTCATTCACCATCTAACTCTGGTTTCACAGGAATATGAGGAAGCCATTCAGCCCATTTACACTATTGGAGAAGAACAGTGACAGCCCATTCAGCGCCTTCAGCCTATTACTCAGGAAGAGAAGGAGTCTAGTGTGATGGACCACACCAGAGCCCCCCGAAAATATTTGAAGGCAGTAGCCGCGATTCTAATGTTTTCTTATTTTAAAGGAATTGTAAAGTTTCTGTTCCAGATGCAATGTGATTGGTCAAACTACTCGGTGGTAAGCAAAACACCATTTACTTAAACACAAAAGATGACACAAAACCAAAGAAAGAGGAATTTAGAATAATGTAATTACATTGGACATCTTAACAGAATAATAGATCTAGGAGCTATTACTAATGAACTATTCTAACATAGGAAACTCCCATAAACACAGCCCTTGGCAAAAAGAAATATTCAGATACAGAATGCCACAAACATTTCTCCAATCCAAGAATTAAAAACAGCAGCAAGAGAAAATTCAGAGAGAGTATCAGCTAGGAGACATTCCTTAAAGCTTCCAACTTTGTGGAGACCCCAATAGTTTCTGATGTTACTGAGAAACCAAAACCCAGTGATCCTAATCTGTGAGAGCTGGCCACACCCATTCAGACTTGATGGCCTCCCTCACTGTTACTCAAGTGGTCTTAACTAGCCAGCTTGGTAACAATCGTTCAATCTCTCTCTTAAAAAAAACAGGACAAAATGACCCCTTAAAGCTGCAGCATTGTCACACTTGTCAGCACATCGAGCTGTCAAACAGGAACCCAGTCAGGCCCTTGGCCCTGTCCAATTGGACGAGGAAGTAGCCAGTCAGTCCCTTGAGCCACTTACACAGGAACAGAAGGATGCCATTTCCACCTCAATGCGCTTACACGGGGGCAGAATTAGGTAATTTATGCTGATTCCTGATGAATGTCTTATGCCCGAAACGTCGATTCTCCTGGTTCTCGGACGCTGCCTGTCCTGCTGTGCTTTTCCAGCAATCCACTATCTACTCTGATCTCCAGCATCGGCAGTCCTCACTGTCTCCTAATTGATGCTCTAACATGATGAACAATTGGAGCAGAGGCTGCACAGAGAGATTGCTCCACGGTGTTCCTCTTGGCTCCGTGGCTTATGATACACACGTGGGACTTTAACGTGGTTTTCTCGAGGTGAGCAGGGAAGCCATATGTCTTGTGTAAAGTCTCAAGAAGGCACCTTCCATCTCCAAGAAGACAGCCTGGTGTTCTCTATGTAGGGCAGAAGTGGGTGGGAATGGCTACCTGTTTCAAATAGAAGATATTGTGGCTGCTGTTGGGGATTGTGAGCAACCTGACGTTCAGTACAGGGTTCACACGCCGACTGCACAATAACATGGGGAGAGTTAATTTAGGCATATAAACTGTTAGGAAAGTCACGTTAGACTGATGAATGGATGCTCTAAGTTCAAATAATGGTGATCTTGTTCATGTTGATCTTGTCTAGTGCACGTCCTGTTCAGTGTAACCTGTATGCCTTACCCTGTCCAAGTCTATTTCCACCCTATGATCTGTCTGGCCATGCTTCCTATGATCTTCCTCCACTGCTCATAAATAAAGTTTTTCCCTGTATTGAGATACACGTGACAATAAATCAAACCATCAATCCTGGGTAAAGTATAGAATTTCTCTCCCTGTCAATGTCTTTTTTGGAAATAAGTGATCGCTACCACTCCTCGTGTTTCAGCATCACCATTTCCTCGTCTCTCACAGTACTACAGATTAAACACTCAGCTCCTTCACTTTATTCACATGATACCATCACTGGTTTATGTGGTAAGGAGATCATTCCTTACAAAAGTGATCAAACCTGTACAGAGTGCCCCGAGTTCTCTCTCAGCAAAGCTCTACAACAGCAGGAAGATGGCTTTACTTATGTACTCGAATCATCTTACAATGAAGGACAGCATACCATTGACTGCACCCATTACTTTCACAGGGTTTGATTCGGAGCAGTCAGCATGAACTTGTGAGTGGGAGATCATGCTTCCCAAATTTCTGAGAGTCCTTTGGTGAAGTGACCAAGAAGGTTGACGAGGGAAGAGCGGTAAACGTAGTCTGTAATGATTTCAGTAAGTCCTTTGATAAGGTTTCACATGGCAGGCTGCTCTGGAAGGTTCCATCACGTGGAATGTTGGGGGATTTGGCCAATTAGATACACAGTTGGCTTGATGGTAGGATGCAGCGGGTTTAGTGGAAGGATGCTTGTCAGACTGGAGGCTGGGCCCATAGCTGTTTGTTATCTATGATTGGGTTGAGAATGTACAAGGTATGATTAGTAAGTTCGCAGATGACACTAAAATAAGTGGGATTGTGATTCGTGAGGAAGATTATCACAAATTGCAGCAGACCCTTAATCAAGTGGGCAAGTGGGCCGAGAAATGGCAAATGGAATTTAAAATAGAAGTGTGAGGTCTTGCATTTTGGAATCTCAAATCAAGGTAGGAGTTCCATGGTGCATGGGAGAGCCTTATGGGGTGTAGTGGGCAGAGAGACCTTGGCGTTCAGGTGCACGGTTCTCTGAGAGTGGAGTCACAGGTCGACAGGGCAGTGAAAAGGTCATTTGCGACACTGGCCTTCATCAGGCAGGACATTGAGTATAGAAGTTGGGAATTTATGTTTCAGTTACACAGGACTTTGGTAAGGCTGCACTTGGAGTATTCAGTTTTGTCACCTTTGTTATGGGGAGGATGTTATGAAATTAGAAAGCGTGCAGAAGAAATTTACAAGGACATTGCCAGGACCCTTTGGTCTGAGTTATAGGGCGAGGTTGGGCAAGTAGGTCCTTTTCTTTAGAGTGGAAGAGACTGAGGAGGGTCCTTATAGAGCTGTATAAGATCATGAGGGATATGGATAGGGAGAATACTCTCAGTCTTTTCCAAGGTTTAGAAAATCGAGGACGAGAGGGGATCAGTTTAAGGTTAAAGGGGAAGGAATAAAAGGGAACCTGAGGGGCCACTTCTTTACACAGAGGGCTAGTACGTGGATGAGCTACCAGCAGATGTGGTTGAGGGGGGTACATTAACAACATTTCAATAGCATTTGGATAAATATGTGGATCGGAAAGGACTGGAAGGATATGGGCCAACTGCAGGGAATTGGGGTTAGCGTGGATGGACATTTACAAAGTGGTGTCAAACCCCTCTGTTAATTAAACCCAAACATCCAGAAAAGCTCGCCTCACCTTGTTAAACTGTTAAGATATGAGTGACACAGATCTCCTACATTCCACTATTTAAACAAAAATTAACAAGTTAATTTCTTAACTTTAAAAGTGAACACTAAACAACAACTATTCACAAATACAAGCCCCTCTTGTCTGAGCTAATTACTATCTGACTCAGACTCTGTAAAAATATGCTGTTCCAACAACCCAATCACAACCCAAACCCATGCAACATCACAATCTCAAGACCACACATTCTCTATCTTCCCCGCTGTGTTCACTCTTTCAGCTGCTGATCCCCCGGGTCATTTTTTACGCAAGTAGGTTTGACATGAACATGTATCTTTGCTAGAGAGTGTTAGAAATGGCCAGTTAGCACTCCTGCTCTACAGCAGTTACTCTGCTGTAGGATGGCAGTGGCTCTCCCTCTAGTGTTCAAAATGCTGGGTTTATATACTCCCCACGATACAATAATTCTCATAATTCGATTGCTTTCCAGGTGTCCAAACAATAATATTCACATTCTGTTGGCTTCTGGTATCCTGAGCGTTATTTAAACTCTTTGGTTGTCTTTGAATTGTTGTCAAAACAGCAACCAAAACTCAGGTTTCCATTTCCCAGCTCAGTGTTACATGTGGAACATTTTGAACTTTAGCTTGCATCTCTGGCTGTACTTCCTATTCAGCAAAACCCGTTCTGTCTTAAAATGACCGGACATGCTTTCGGCTTCATAACATCTCCCCACTTCAAAAACAAAACATGAAATGGCAGAATGAAAAGATGGCTTCATTTCTTTTCCTCTAATTCTTAATACCATTATTATGAATTACAAAAGTATTGATCTCAGCTATACCATATATATTAATTCTGCACACATATATATAACACTGCAATAAGTCAAATTTTATCTAAACGTATTCCATAAAATCGGGGTTAACGCATCTGCTATCACATTTTAGGACCCACAACATGTACATTTTGTAAGGTTAAAGTCGGTAAGATTAGACTCAAATGAAATAGTCTCATATTCTGGTCTTTAAATATTCCAAAAAATGCGAGAGGTATGTCGTTCTCCACAACGATCTCTGACAATTCCTTTGTCATACAAACATAAAAATATTGTCAGTCCAGTGCTAAACCTAATCATTCTTTTTCAATAATGGAGATGTTGCATTTTTTTTCTGGTGGATATTGAATTTTTTCGACAAGTAGCCAATTGGTCATTCAATTCCATCATCCTCTTTCTGAATCAATACATCTCCGACCACGATACCCCGAGCATCAAACTCAATTTTCAAAGGGTTTCAGAATATTTGGTGCAGCTAAAACTGGTGCGGTGATTAATCCTGCTTTAAAATCCTCAAATGCCTCCTGGCATTGTTCTGTCCACCACAATTCTGTGTTCATCTTTAGTAAATCCATCAGTGGTGCCAATACGCTGCTGAAGTTTGGAACAAACTTCCGATAGAATCCACGCAGTTCGAAAAATCGAAGCACCTCTTTCTTCGAGGATGGTCGTGGAAATTTCTCCAAGCCCTTCGTCTTTGTGTTCCATGGGGTCAAGCTTCCATGTCCAATGTAATGTCCCAAGAACTTCCCCTCTGCCTTCGCGAATTCTGTTTTCTTTAAGTTTATTAACAAGTTTGCTTCTTGTAATCGTTCAACATGCTTTGCCAACTGTAACATGTGAGCTTTCAAACACTTGCTAAAGGTCACTACATCATACAGATAAGCTGCATAATTTGTTCATCTGGCCACAACTCTGTTCCTGAGTCTTAAATGTATCTGGAGCATTATTCATTCACGTGACGAACTCTAACTTTTTTTGTCATCTCTGCTATCTTTACCAGATAGTTGAACTGACTCAACACTTTTTTCATTTGAAAGGGGGCACTAAACCTGGCTTTGAAGGGATTTCCTACCACTGGTGGCAATAGTAATACCTCATCCCCACGGGAAATCGTCAAAGTTTCAGAGTTTCTATCTGCCACCTGCTTCATTCCATGCTGTGTCCTCTTCAGGTGCTGTTTAGCTAACTCACCTACTCCATCTAATTTCTCCCTCACGTGTGACACATAATCCAAGTGTGGATCTCCGACTTCGGTCCTGTCAATTTATATTTAATTAATTTCAAAGGACCTCTCACATCATGTACGAATATTAACTCAAAGGAAGTAAACTGAGTAGATTTATTTGGGGCATCTCTCATGGCAAACAATATAATGTGACGCCTTTATTTCAATCATTCGGGTAATTCTGACAGTACGCTGTTAATATTGCCTTTAGCATCTGATGCCAACTTTCCAAGAATCCCTGGGATTCGGGATGGGATGCACTTGATTTAAACTGCTGTATGCCGAAGTTATCCAAGATGTACTTAAATAGCTGATTGGTAAAATGAGACCCTTGGTCTGACTGAATCACACTGCATAGCCCACAGCGAGTAAAGAAAGCTACCAACTCCTCCACCTCCCCTTTTGCCTTAACACCCCATAATGGAATTATCCCTGGAAATCTGGTGGACACATCCATTATGATCAGCAGATATTGGTTTCCTCTTTAATTTGAAAAGGGGAGCTCCACCACTAATCATAACTTACGTGAAAAGCTCTTCGAATACAGGAATTGGCAACAAAGGTGCTGGTTTTAATATGGCCTGTGACTTTCCTACCATTTGGTATGTATGACATGTCCAACAAAAAGTAAACATGTCCTTGTTCATTCCAGCCACTAGAAATGCTTTAGCCTGAATATTCCGTGCATCAACTCCTTTGGCGTTTTCTTTCGGTTTTCCTTTCTGTTGTAACTTACGACAGTAGGATCTTGTTACTACACAGTCTGGAAAAATCCCTGGGGTATTTTCCTTTTAATTCCCCTGTTCCCTGGTCTTACTTTGGCTTCTCCAACACAAGGGGCGCCTTTCCCACCTTTGACCCTGCTAACTCATTCCCAAGAACAAACTGCATTCCTGGAACTGACACCCTGCCACTCAATCTCACTGTTACTTCCCCAACCTTGATGTGGCACTCCAACCTGATTTTACACAAGGGAATGCTTAATTTCTGTCCCCATTCCACAAATTATCATGCTGTTGAGTAATATGTCAGAAAGAGTGAAAATACTTCCAGCTCTTACGATTAGAGGCTGAGGGAAAGTGAGGACGACAGGTGCTCGAGATCAAAGTTGAAAAGTGAGGGGCTGGAAAAGCACCGCAAATCGGCAGCATCCGAGGGGCAGGCAAGTTGACGTTATAGACAATAGACAATAGGTGCAGGAGTAGACCATTCTGCCCTTCGAGCCTGCACCACCATTCAATATGATCATGGCTGATCATCCTTAATCAGTATCCTGTTCCTGCCTTATCTCCATAACCCTTGATTCCACTATCTTTGAGAGCTCTATCCAACTCTTCCTTAAATGAATCCAGAGACTGGGCCTCCACTGCCCTCTGGGGCAGAGCATTCCACACAGCCACCACTCTCTGGGTGAAGAAGTTTCTCTTCATCTCTGTCCTAAATAGTCTACCCTGTATTTTTAAGCTGTGTCCTCTGGTACGGCACTCACCCATCAGCAGAAAATTGTTTCCTGCCTCCAGAGTGTCCAATCCTTTAATAAACTTATATTTCTCAATCAGATCCCCTCTCAGTCTTCTAAACTCAAGGATATACAAGCCCAATTGCTCCAGTCGTTCAGCGGAAGATAGTCCCGCCCTTCCAGGAATTAACCTCGAGAACTTACGCTGCACTCCCTCAATAGCAGAATGCCTTTCCTCAAATTTGGAGACCAGAACTGCACACAGTACTCCAGGTGTGGTCTCACCAGGCCCCTGTACAGCTGCAGAAAAACCTCTTTGCTTCTATACTCAATCCCTCTTGTTATGAAGGCCAGCATGCTATTAGCCTTCTTCACTACCTGCTGTACCTGCATGCTTACCTTCATTGACTGGTGTACAAGAACACCCAGATCTCTCTGTACTGCCCCTTTACCTAAATTCCATTTAGGTAGCAATCTGCCTTCCTGTTCTTGCCACCGAAGTGGAAAACCATACATTTATCCACATTAAACTGCATTTGCCATGCATCTGACCACTCAACTAACCTGTCCAGGTCACCCTGCAATCTCCTAACATCCTCCTCACGTTTCATCCTGCCACCCAGCTTAGCATCATCAGCAAATTTGCTAATGTTATTACTAATACCATCTTCGATATCATTAACATATATTGTAAAAAGCTGCAGTCCCATCACTGATCCCTGAGGTACCCCACTGGACACTGCCTGACATTCCGAAATGGAGCCGTTTATCACTACTCTTTGTGTCCTATCAGCCAACCAATTTTCAATCCCAGTCAGTACTTTGCCCCCAGTACCATACTCCCTAATTTTGCTCACTAACCTCCTAAGTGGGACTTTATCAAAAGTTTTCTGACAGTCAAGGTACACTACATCTACTGGATCTCCCTCGTCCATCTTCAGAGTTACATCTTCAACAAATACTGGAAGATTAGTCAAGCATGATTTCCCCTTCATAAATCCATGCTGACTCTGACCTATCCTGTTACTACGATTCCAGATGTGTCGTAATTTCATCCTTTATAATAGACTCCAGCATCTTTCCCACCACTGAGGTTAGACTACCTGGTCTGTGATTTCCTGTTTTCTCTCTCCCACCTTTCTTAAAAAGTGGTAACATTAGCCACCCACCAATCCGCAGGAACTGATCCCGAATCTATCGAACTCTGGTAAATAATCAACAGCGCATCCACGATTTCTTGAGCCACCTCCTTCAGTACCCTGGGATGCAGACCACCAGGCCCCGGGGACTTATCAAACTTCAGACGTAACAGTCTCTCCAACACCAATTTCTGGCAAATATTAATTCGCTTAAGTTCAGATCCTTCAGCCACTGTTACCTCAGGGAGATTGCTTGTGTCCTCCCCAGGGAACACAAATCTGAAGTACCAATTCAATTCTTCTGCCATTTCTTTGTTTCCTGTAATATATCCCCCTGTTTCTCTCTTCAAGGGCCCAACTTTAGTCTGAACCATTTTTTTGCCTTTCACATTCCTGAAAAAGCTTTTACTATCCTCCTTTATATTTTTGGCCAGTTTTCCTTCGACCTCATTTTTTCTCTGCGTATTTCCTTCTTAGTAATCCTCTGTTCTTCTTGAAAAGCTTTCCAGTCCTCTGTTTTCCCACTTTTCTTTGCTATGTCATACTTTTTCTCTTTTAACTTTATATCTTTCTTAACTTCCCTCGTCAGCCACGGCCGCCCATGCCTCCTCCTAGGATCTTTCTTCCTTTATGGAATGAACTGATCCTGCATCTTCTGCATTATACACAGAAATATCTGCCATTGTTCCTCCACTTTCATCCCTGCTAAGGAATTAAACCATTGAACTTTGGTCAGCTCCTCCCTCATAGCTCCGTATTTCCCTTTATTCAACAGAAATATTGTCACTTCCGATTGTACCCTCTCCCTCTCAAATTGCAGATTGAAGCTTATTGTATTATGGTCACTACTTCCCAACGGCTCCTTCACTTCGAGGTCACTGATTTATTCTGATTCGTTGCACAATACCAGATCCTGAATTGCCTTCTTCCTGTTAGATTCCAGCACCAGATGTTCTAAGAATTCATATCGGAGGCACAAAGTCTCTTTCTTGAGGTCCAATACCATCCTGATTCTCCCAATCTACTTGCATGTTGAAATCCCCCATAACAACTGTAGTTACATCTTTGCGACAGGCCAATTTCGCCTCCTGATTCAACTTACATCTGACATCCAGACTACTGTTTGGGGGCCTGTAGGTAACTCCCAAGAGGGTCTTTTTATCCTTAGAATTTCTCAGCTCTATCCACACTGACTCTACATCCCCTGATTCTAGGTCCCCCTACGCAAGGGACTGAATGTCATCCCTTACCAACATGGCCACCCGACTCCCTCTGCCGATCAGTTTGTCCTTATGATAGCACGTGTAGCCTTGTATATTCATTTCCCAGGCCCTGTCCACTTGAAGCCACGTCTCAGTTATCCCCACAATATCGTATTTGCCAATTTCCAAAAGAGCCTCAAGCTCATCCATCTTATTTCTAATGCTTCGTGCATTCATGTATAGTGTTTTTAATTTGTTACTGCCCTCACCCTTCCCATCAACTCCTATTTCACTCAACCTTACAACATGATCCCTTTTTGAGTTTTCTGCCTCATTGATACTATTGTCTTTCTTGATTTCCCTTGTTCTAATTTTCCCTTCAATTTCCTTCTAAAACATCCAGTTTGTCCTCTCCCTCCCGATACTTAGTTTTAACGTAGCTGTGTTGCAGTAACAAACCTGCCTGCCAGAATGCTGGTCCCTAATCTATTAAGGTGCAAACCGTCTCTCTTGTACAATATATGCTTACAACAAAATATACCCCAGTTATCCAAGAATTTAAATCCTTGCTTCCTGCACCAGTTTCCCAGCCACGTGTTCAAATCCATTATCTCCCTGTTTCTGGCCTCACCACCCTGAGGAACTGGAAGCAAACCCGAGATAACCACCTTGGACGTTCTGCTTTTCAGTCTTCTTCCTAGTTCTCTGAAGTCCCGCTGTAGTATGTTCTTCCTCTTCTTTCCGACATCATTTGTGCCGACATGTACGACCGCCTCTTGCTCTTCACCTTCGTCCTTGAGAATTTCCTGCACTCTGTCTGTGATGTCTTTAACCCTGGCACCAGGAAGGCAACAAACCATCCTTAAGTCCCGTCTGCTGCCACAAAAACCCCGGTCAGTTCCTCTCACGATGGAGTCCCCTATTACCACAGCTCTGTGTGATGTCCGACTCTTCCGCTGTGCCTCCACGCCAACTTTTGATTGACGGACCTGGCCGCCTCGTGGACTGGCAGTGTCATCTGTCTCTACTGTTTCCAAAAGATTCAACTTGTTCCCGACAGGTACTTCCCCCGGAGTCTCTTACACCCCGGGGTCTCCTCTCCGCCTTCCTCATCGTCTGCTCTCTTCTGCTCTTTTCTGGTATGGTCGGTGTAATAATCTCGCTGAAGGTCTTGTCCAGAAAGATCTCATTCTCTCGGATGAGCCAATGGTCCTCGAGTTCTTTCATCAGTGCTGCAATATGCTCGGTCAGTAGCTGAACGTGAACACACTTTCCACACTTATACGAGCCAGACACACCAGAGTCGTTGACCTCCGACATCAAGCACGTAGCACACTGAACTTGGCAGCCATGTCTTCACCGTCTTCAACTGTGGCGTAATCACTTCACTCAATCTCCTTGTCAAAGACTCGTTTCAGGCGTAAGTTCTTCATCAGGAAAGTAAGGGAGGGGGAAGGGGCTGAGAATTAAATAGGATGGTGGGGGTGGAACTGGGTGGAAGGTCGCTTGGAAGGCGATAGGTAGATTTAGGCGGGGTCTGATGGTTATAGTTCGGAGGGGAGGGTAAAGTGGCTAGGTGGTAGGACAGCTGAAAACGTCAAACTATTCAGCATCAACGTTGACTTCACCAATTTCCAAAGTGCCCCTCCCCCAACCATTTAAATTAGCACTGCCCTCTTGAACTGCCCTAACTGTCCATCTTCCTTCCCACCTATCCACTCCACCCTCCCCTCTGACATATCAGTTATACTCCAACCTACATTTTCCTATCACCCTCCCAGTGACCCTCCTGCCAGCCCAGCTCCTACCCTCGTATTTACCTTTCAGCCCCCTTGTTCCCTGCCACATTCCTGATGATGGGTTTATGACTGATACATTGATTGTCCTGCTCTTTGGATGCTGTCTGATCTGTTTTGCCTTTCCGGCTCCTCACTTCTCAACTATTAGAAACTGAACAGATCCTGCATCTTGCAAAATTATTACTTTTGTCCTCTCCCCACACCCCTTTTTTGCTTAGTAAGTTTTATCTACAGAGGTGTATTCTTTGTAGGGATCAGGCACTGACTCCATACCCAGCCCCTGTCTAGGCTGTGCACTCTCCTGCAGCTCCTCGGCTCTACTTGGGGTCTCCTTTACCAGGTTCACTAATACCACTGGCTTAATCACATCTTTTCCCAAAGTGCCTTGCTTCAATGCCCAGCACGGTGTGTCCCAGTTTACTGCAGTGAAAACACCTTTTCCCAGTGTCCTTCTTAAACCATCAGCACTGTAATTTTATGTGTTCCGCTCCGTTATAATGAGAACACCTGAGGCCTTTCACCACCTTTCAACCCCCTTGGGCTTCTTTTTCACCGGTGGTAAACTATTGCCAGTGTGCTTTACTCTATGTTTTGTTGTTTAGGATCTCCCCTTCTCCCAATTTCTATCCCTCACAGGATGAAAATCCTCCCAGAAGCTAAATATAATCTCATGCACCAGTGCATATTTACCTGCCATTTCTGCTGCGCTTCTCACTTCTTGAACTTCCTATTCATTCACTTGAATTCTTACCATCTCTGGAAGTGAGTCTTTAAACTCCTCCGGCAGAATAATCTCCCTTCGAGCCTCACAGGTCTTATCCATTTTTAAGGCCTGCACCCATCTCTCAAAATGACTGTGTTTAATTCTTTCAAACTCAATATAAGTCTGACCTGGTTCCATCTCTATATTTCTGAACCGCTGTCTATATTCTTCTAGTACCAATTCATAAGCACTCAACGTAGCCTGCTTGACATCTGCATAATCTCTTGCTCCCTCACGTGACAGCACTGCATATACCTCTCAAGCTGTACCCACCATCTTAGTCTGAACTAGCATTACCCACAGGTTCACTGGATATGCCATCTGCCGAGCCAATTTCACAAATGAAATAAAAACGGTTTTGGCATTTTTCGCACTGAAATATGGCAATGTATTAACACAGTTGCATACATCCCTACATTCTCCCTTCATCTTCATCCTGCTAATTTAACTTTCTTAACTAATTCCAAACTTTTGAATTTCAAATTCTCCCTCTCTTCCTTTTTCCTCTCTTTCTCTTTCTCTATCTTCTCTCTCTTTCAGTCTCTCTCTTTATCTTCTAACTGCAGTTGTCATATTTGCAATTTAAGTTTTTTCTAACTCGACTGCAGTTGCCAGCTTCTCTGATAGACCAAAGTGCTTGAGCAACTCCATTATGATGACAGCTTTCCTTTTGTCTCTGGTGAAACACAATTCTACTCTACATGTTAATTCTAAAAGTATGCCCTTCCTTTATCTTTCTACACGTTCTTGGCAAATTTGGGTACCATCTTCAAACCTCAGAACCATTTTAGTAATATTAAAAGCCATTTCTTTTAAATTAACCGACCACAAGGAAACAAAATTAAATGAATTTTCTCACCTGTATTACTTGAAGATCTAGGTCACTAACTGCCAAGTGTTGGAATCTGCTGGGACCTTTTGTACCCCAAATCTGTTCACATCTGTCTAAATTCCATACGGCAAGCCCTCAAACTGTTATGATGTCGATGTTGAACCCCTCTGTTAATTAAAACCACACACCCAGAAAAGCTCACCTCACCTCGTTATCTGTTAAAACATGAGTGACAAAGTAGTCGCAAATTCCACGGTTAAGAGAAAAATAACAATTTATAATTATGTATGTTAACTCGCTGAACTTGAAGGTTTGTTTTCAGATGTTTTGTCACCAAGACTGGGTAACATCATCAGTGAGAGTCTCTGGTGACGCACTGGTGGGATGTCGTGTCTTTCTATTTCTAGGTCTTGGTTTCTTAAGTGTCGTGATGTCATTTCCATTTTTTTGTTCAAGGGAAGGTAGATAGGATCGAAATTAATATGTTTATTGATGTACTTCTGGCTAAAATGTCATGCTTCTAAGAACTTTCGTGTGTGGCTTTGTCCTAGGAAGTGTGTGTTGTCACAGTCAACGTGGTGTCCTTTTCCTGTATGTATGGGAACTAGTGAGAGTGGGTCATGTCTTTTGGTAGCCAGTTGGTGTTCATGTATCCTGCGAGCACGACAACAGGACAGTGTGAAATGGAGGAAAAATGATTTTTTATACACTGTTTAATCAGTGTGTGTTCAGATGAGGAAGATTGTTCATATGTGTACAACACATTCTGAATGACAACGGAGACATAGTTAACGAAAAATGATGCACACGATGTATAAAATTTATAAATCATTAAAACAATATTTGATCCTCATCTGAAGTGATATCTTCCCTTTCTCTCAACGTTCCCCCTTTTCTGGGATTCCCAACTCTAGTCTCTCATTCTTCTTAGGATGTGTGTTATAAATTCTTGTTTCTGGTTTCCCAACTTATTTCAGTTAATCCACTTTCTACCAGGAATTAAATATGTTGGCCTGTTGGGTTCTTTCCAAAGCTAGTGTCTGTCATATTGTTGGAGAGAAAAGTTATGGCATCAGACCCAGCATTTAAACATATTGCTCTGTTGTACGTGCACTGTACAAAGGACCACCGCCCACAGGAATTGCCAAAACATTGAGGGAAGTATATCTATTTCGATCATATAGTTTCTCATTTTCCACATCTCCATATCTATATCCTCTCTCTCTCTCTCGTTCACCCTTTGTGTCTATTTAAGAAATCCACCAGTCATTCTTCGTGGCCCATCTCTCAAAACTCCTTCTTTCAGTTATACACAATGCTTTCTTCAAGATGTAATGTGGTTATAATTAAGCAATGTAACTACCAAGACATGCGGGAGGAGCTGGCCAGAGTTAATTGGAAGGGGAGCTGAGCAGGAAAGACCATGGAGCAGCAATGGGAGAAGGTTCTGGGGATAATTCGGAAGATAATACCAGAAATGCAACCCCAAGAAGATGAAACATGCTCATGGGAGAACAAGGCAGCCATGTGTTACAAGGCATCAAACCAAAAGAGAAAACATGCAATGTGGTGAAGATGATTGGGAATCCAGAGAATTCATTGGCTCTGCAACTACATAAGGCTGGTATCACTGACACTACAGAGCTCTTAATCATGGTCAGGGAGAGAAACAGAGGAAACTCATTCACTTTAAACACAGAAGATGGTATTTCTCAAGGAAAAGGATTCAGGTGAATTAAACATTTGAATTAAGATCAGTTAAATGCTTTTGCGGAATGTGTCAGATTGGAAGCAAGACCCGGGGAGACAGACCCTCAGCAGAATGAGAGTTTGAAAATGGAAGTATTTCCACATCAGAAACCAGGTTAGGTCACTGAGTGCAGGGCTCATGGGTGAATGGGTCTCAGTGAGATTTGGGGAACAGACAGCAGAATTGCATTGCAGATATTGCAGCTCGAAACTGAGTATTCACGTAGTGCTGTAGACCACAGCAGCAGGAGAAGTAGAACAGCATTCAACCACAACCTGTAACTTCTTGCCAGGGTAACACCTCAGTCTGTCATTACCATCAACACCATCTATGGCTCAGTGACGAGTGTGGGTGAAGATGTCAGTCAGAATCACATGAACTTTAACCTGATGCTAACTCATTAAAGCTACCGTGCTTGACAAAAAGATCTGATGGAAGCACAGCAGTCCTGTCACATTCAGTCCTAAATGGTGATGGACGATTAAACAAATGACTGGAGGAGAATGCTCCACAATCTTTCCCATCCTAAATAATGGAACATACCTGCACATCAGTGTAAAAGAGAAGGATGTTTTATCTGCACCATCCTCTGCAAGAAGTGCCAGCCCGATCCCACCCATCATGGCTGGAGTTACTCACGATCGCCAGGATGCCCCGATAGTCCGTGATCCCTTGCACTGGTGCCATCTTTAAAACATAATGGACACACGATTGAGCTCTCTCAGTTTGCAGCTGCCCTGCACAGTTTATCCTGAGCATGGCAGGTAAGGATAAATTGCACCACGGTTTGTTGACAGGGGCATGGAGGTCCTGGTGGAAGGGCTAGTACAGAGGGGGACCATTTTCTTCACAGAGGGAGCCACACCACAAGACCCACCAAGCATGGCTTGAGCTCACCAACCAGCTCAGTGCAGTATCTGCGGTCTGAAAAAATATTCAGCAATACAGGACAAGCTTCAATAACCTTTTCCCACTCTGTCAGGATAAGGGTCACCATTCTCCCTGCTCCCTCACACTCACTGTATAGCACTGTATATCTGTTATAGCACCGACATCCGAACACGATTCATGGTCCATGACTCTCACTATTGCATGCAAAGCCTACACACACACACAGACACACACACACACACACACTCTCTCTCTCTCTCGCATTTGCAATACTCCCACATGTTGATAGAATATTCTGAAGAACGCTGATTGTGGAATGTTCAAGTTAGTGTTCCAAATGATTCCCATTTTCAGGAAAATGTCAATGACCCCGCATGTAACACAGAAGGGGAAGGAACAAAGTTGTACAATTTTCAAATCACATGCAATTCAAATCCACCATGAGGCCATTCAGCCCTTCAAACGCATTCTAGCATTTAAGAAGATTGTGGCTGATCTGATGCATTTCTCAGTTCCATGTTACATGAATTTTCAGTCATTCAACCCCTGGGCTCCTGTCACTGAGCAGACAACACTCAGGCACTTTTACTCCGGTTTTCTTCAAGCGCCCGCTCGAGGGCTTTTCCCATGGGGGCGCACTCTCCCAACAATATATTCCACCAGCTTTCTTTGTCTATGTAATGGTAAGAACATTTTACACAGAGCAATCAAAAATCTACACGTTATCGATATCCAGTCACACTTAGTAATTCTGGTTATTTCATATGTCTTACCCTATCGTATTCAGCCAAAGACGGATTTGAAATACTTGTCTCATTATAAAATACAATTTCTAGCAGAGAACGTTTTTACCCTCAGTCGTTATTTTGACCGTTACCTGAATTGTAACTTTTTCATTGTTATGACTGTTTCTCTTGCCCTTTGCCTGTGCCTGTTTCTGTCTGTAACAGTTACACTGTCTCCCACTCAGTTGGCTGGACGGCTGGTTTGCGATGCAGATGGAGGCCAGCAGCGCTGGTTCACTTCACCACAGTCACAGAGGTTACCATGATGGGGACGCTGTCTCATCCTCAACCCATCACTCGAGGCGTGGTGACCCTCAGCTTAAACGACCACAAGTGGTCTCTCTCTAATGACAGAGCAGCTCTCTGATCCTTGGAACTCTGTTCTATCACTCTTAGCATTTTAAAATGTTTTCTAGATTACCATTTCATTTTGCCGGATGTTCTGAAGCAGTGTCATTTTTTACCACAGTCAACATTTCCCCATGGTGCACATCGCTGCCCATTCCTTGATAATCCTTGACTCTGTTGCTACTTAGGAACATTCTGTCTGTGCCTCAAAAATATTCAATAACTCTGCCTCCAATGGTCTGCGGGGAAGAGAGTTCCAAAAACTCATAGCACTGAGAAAGCAAAAAAAAACCTCACCTGGGGTGTGAGGTGAGTTTTTGTCTACTTCCCTGAGATTGGATACAATTACATTGGAAGCAGTTCAGCGATGTTCCACTTCATGTATTCCAGGGATGAAGGTCTTATGGAATGGTTACTCATCGAAAGAGAGGTGATCTTACTGAAACATACAAAGCCTTCAGCAGAGTGTATCAGGTAGATATCCGTTGGGTATTTGTATAGTCCAAACTTTTTGATATTGTTCTAGAACCTCAACCGTGGGCATTCTACCCATCAAATCCACACTGACCCAGCGAACAGCATCCCAGCCAGACCTGCCCCCATCCTATCCATGTAACCATGCATTTCGCATGACTGACACATCTAACATACACATCCCTGGTCACTATGGCAAATTAGCATGGCCAATCCACTCTAGGCTGCACATTCTTTGACTGTGGAAGGAAACTGGAACACTGGGATGAAACCCACACAGACACGGGGAGAATGTTCAAACTCCACATACAGGACCCCTGAGGTTGGAATTGAGTGCAGCTCCTTGGTGATTTGAGGCAGCAGTGTGAAACACAGATCAACCATGCTCCTCCATTAGTTATAATAGTTACTTTTGTCTGACTAAAGAAATCTGCTTGACTTGTTCTTATCATTGAACCTGACCCAGTCTAAGACTTTTATCATCGGCCATTTCACCAATCTGGTCACATTTAAAATGTGATGTGAGTAGTGAAGGAGTGGGACTAGAAAAGGAAACAGTGACACCCTCCAACCTCAGTCAGAACCAGAGTGAGGAGAAATTCACAAAGTGGGGATTTATTCACGTAGGAATTCTCCTTCCCAGAAGTATGGGATGAATGAAGCTTTTTATTATGTCGAGGCTGGCTTCATCTGATTTTCCATAGAAAGTGGATAATGCTGCTTGGAGTGAAAAGTGCAGCTGGGACCACAATGCGATAAGCCACGACCTTATCAACTGGTGGAGTAGTGTCAAAGGGCCGAATGTCCCACTCGTGTCCCTCAGCCCTATGTTCTGATGTTCCATTCAGCCCTTCGGGCCTGCTACACAGGGGCAGATCGAGGTCACCCCGATGGTTAGATATAGTTTGGGAAATTTAATTGGAAAATCCAGGCTGAGTCAGGAATTGACCCTCACCTCAATCCCTCTTTTCAGGTTTCCTGTCTCTGTAACTTCTGCTCCAGGTGTGGGTCTTGTTACAGACCCACATTCGCTGTGAATACAGCCTTCTCCCCGCAACCAGCGTGAGCTCAAACAAATCCTCTGCTCTCCCTGAATGCACCATTGTACAACACCATTTTCAGGGAAAAAACCAGTTACTTTCCAGAAGAATAACATAAGAACGTAAGAAATAGAAACAGAAGCAGGCTATTCGGCCCCTCAAGCCTGCACTGTCATTTAATAAGAACATGGCTGAACTACTTCAGGGCTCAACTCCACTTTCCCGCTAACCCCTTGTATCCCTCAACTCGCTGATATGTCAAAACCCAATCCAGCCAGTCTGTAAATACATTCAGTGACCCAGTCTCCACAACCTCTGGGTTAGAGAATTCCAGGCATTCACTCTCTTCTGAAAGAAGACGTTTCTTTGTATCGATTTCCCTTATTTTGTATCTCCAACCCTAAGTTCGGCTCTCTGCCCTGGAATTGATCCACATTCTCGAAAGCTACCTTGTCAAGCCCCCTCTTTCTCTTGTCCATTTCAGTAATATCATCCACATTCATTTCAACCACAATGAATAAACGCCTCACCATTTTAGATGTACTCAATAATTAATCCCTTTCATTCCAGGAACCCGCCTAATGAACCAACCTAGTTATTTGCTGCATCAGCATGCTGACGTTATGCTTCAGACACAAAAACAATCCCATCCCTTCGCACTGATCCTTTTGCGGGTGTCTTCTCCATTAAGTAACAGTCTGCCTTTTGGTTCTCAGTGTCATCCTCAAACTCGGATATATATTGCACTCAGCTCCGGCTTTCAGTATAGATTGTAACTAAATCTTGCATTGGACTGATATTTGTGATACTCCAGCAGATAGATTCATCAGGAAGATCCATTAACCCTGACAGTCTGATTTCTATGTGTTAACCAACCGTCATCCCATGCTAATATATTAGCTGTCAAATTATGAGCTTCTGTCTTGTGTAACAAGTTTTTTTTCGTGAAACCTTATGAAAAATCTTGAGAAAGCCTCGTATCTACCAGATCCCCTTTATCATGTCCTTTTTTTACATTCTCAGGGATCTCCAGAAAAAAAACTTTGCATGATTTTACAGGCAAAATGTAGATCGCCTTTCACAAAACCATGTTGACTTTGCATGAAGCTTTTTCTAATTGTCCTGCAATTCCTTCCTTAATAATAGACTCTAGCAGATTCCCAACAATAATATTGAGGCTAAATGGTTACTGCTTTCAGTCTCGCTGTTTTCTTGAAAACAGGCGCCCCATTGAAGGGTCTCCAGTTTCACTGGAAAATTCCTGCAATCCAAAGAGTTATGAAATATTTCTCACAGGAACACCAGTCATTCTGTAACCGCCGCTTTTAAAACCAACTGTGGATTACTGCTGACCTGCGTACCCTTTCTCTTATCTGTTTATTAAAAAGCCTTTTTCCTTTTGTTAGAGGCAGTTCACTAACTTCCCTCTTATTGCTATTTTGATTATATCATTCAAATACTTACAGTACCTTCTAATGTGAGGAATGATATAAAATTCTGGTGTAAATTATCTGTCTGTTCCCTCTAGGCATACCCTCCAAACATCCTCAATATATTTACCTGACTTCATTTCTACCAAAGGGCATACATTCATCTTGAACTTTCTTTATATACATATTAAAGCTTGCACTGCTTGCTTTTATATTTCTTGCCAGTTTTCTTACATCATATCTTTCTTCCCTTTTTCCTTGCTTCCTTTGATTCATACAGTCATATCGTGCACAAACAAACCCTTTGGTCCAACTTGTCCATGCTGACGAGGTTTTCCAAACGAAACTAGTCTCATCTGCTTGCATTTGGCCCATATGCTTCTGAACGTTTCCCATTTATATATTTGTCCAAATGTCTTTGAACTGTTGTAGCTGCACTTGCATCTTCCTCTGGCAGCTCATTCCATAAGCAAATTACCCTCTGTGCGAAAATGTTGTCCATTTGTCCCCTTTAAATTTCCTCCTTTTAACCTTAAGCTACGTCATCTATGTTTGGACTCTCCTGTCCTCTCAAAAAGACCTTGGCTATTCTCCCTATCCATGCCTCCCATGATATTAAAACTTCTAGAATGTCACCCTTCAACACTCCATCTGATTCTAGCTTCAAGAGCAAACATTTAAAGATAACCACTGCAAATTTGTAACAGTATTAAAAGTGACAGGTAAACAACACACTGCCCAAACTTCATAATGTAATTTGTTTTTCTCCATGTTACAATACTAAGGCAGCTTGCAATTCTTACTCGTGCTCATGAGACGTCAAGCAAACAAATTCCTTTGTCTAAAGGGGGTGATGATCTCAACAGTGAAAACGTATATTTGGCCAGTTCTATGTTAAAAAAAAAGAATTCTTATACCATACGGTCAGCATGCACCTTTAGCAGAGTGAGATGAAGGCTGGGTGTACTTTTTGGATTTGGGATCACAATGTGAATTCAGTGCAAAGGGAGAATGGTGTTTTCAATACGGTTTACTCCAACAATGAAACTTTCCAGAGTGAGATGTGAATGGGAGGTGTAAAACAGCATGAATAGTGAGGCTGAGCCACACTGAGACCAGTGGCAAGGTGGCAGCACAAAACGCAGATTGATGCTAGTGCAGGGAAGGTAGACTGGAACGAGTTTCAGGTGAAGTGGGGAGGGACCATAATGTGAGAGAATGTGCTCTGTAATTTGAGATGGAGAACCTGGAATCAGGAAAGGAGAGGAGCAGGGAAGAGGATGGAGCAGCAGTGACAGGGGTTTCTGGGGAGAATTCAGGAATCACAGCTGAAAGTCATGCCCCACATCTGCTTATGGGCCCTGAAATAAACATCCTAAATCTGGCCCTACACTAATGCTCATCATGGTATCCTTGTCAACCATGGTGGTACATCTTCTAATCGAGTCCTTCTTTTTGATCAGAAACAACAATTTCTTAGCGTTATTGGATATCTGCTTGAATGTCTGCCCAGGTATACCCACTGACCTTCCTCTGGGTCTACTTCCACATCCCGCTTCAGATCAGATGTGAGACAGAAAGCCTTAATTTAGATGTCTAAGTCTTTTCAATCATTCAGGGGGGACTTCTGCATGTAGCTGAACACATGATCAGCGGAAGCTGACTCCATTCTCCCAGTTTCTCCATCTCTGTTGTTTCTGTTTGATGACGCCACATTCCAGTGAACTGCCACTGATGTGACCGCCTTTTCCTTCAAATCAGAAGTCCGCTAATTCCATTGAACAGGGCCTTCAGCTATGACTATCACAACTCCCGCGCTTCTGTCCTCACTCCGTCCCCTCCTTACCAGAACAATGATAGATCTCCCCTCGTCCTCACTTCTACTGTACTAGAATCCACATTCACAGAATCATCTTCCATCATTCCACCATCTCCAATGGGACAGCACTATCAAACACATCTTCTCTCGCGACCACTGACAGCATTTCATAGGGACCATTTCTTCTGTAACACCCTCCATCATCCTGAACACTTCCCAACTCCCCATGACACATTCCCATGCAATTACAGAAGCTGCAACACATGCCCGTTCACCTCTTCTATCTCCACTGGGAAGTGTAAATTAACAAAAGATGCACAAATATCTTGGTTCTGAAACTACATACGACTGGAATCATTGACACTACAGAGTTCTTAATGAAAGTCATGGAGAGAAGCAGAGTGAAGCACATTCAATTTAAGCACCGAAAGTGGCATAACTGAAAGGGAAAACGTTCAGATGAATGTTAGAATTAGAATCGCTACACTGTGGAAACAGGTCCTTCAGCCCAACAAGTCCACACCGATCCTCTGAAGAGTAAACCAAGCACACCCATTTTCTTATCCTATATTTACCCCTGAATAATGCACCTAACCTGCAAATTTTTGGTTTGTGGGAGGGAACCAAAGCACTCAGAAGAATCCCACATGGAGAATGCGCCAGCTCCATAAAGACAGTCGCTAGAGGATGGAATCGAACCTGGGTCCCTAGCGCTATGAGGCAGCAGCACTAAACACTGAGCCTTGGTGCTACCTCACGGAATGCGTTTTGGAGTTTTGAAAAACAAGAAAATAAGAGGTGTGACACAATAAACAAACGCTCAGAGGAATGAGAATATGAAAATGGAAGTGCTACCACATCAGAAACCAGAGTAGCTCACGGGGTGCAGGTCAATGGGTCTCGGTATGAATTGGGCGATAGACAGCAGAATTGCATTGCAGAAGTTGCAGCGCAAACCCGGGAATTCATGTAATAGTGTAGATCACAGTTGGACAGAAGGAGAATTGTACTGAGTTACAATCTGTAACTTTTTGCCCAGGGTAATTCCTCAGTCCATTATTCTCATTAAGCTGAAGGATGTTTCAGTCACGAGTGGAGGTGAACATACCAGGGTCAGAGCCGTGTGGACCTAAAACTGATGGCAACCCATTTAAAGCTACCACACTTGACTACTCACATACATTGCAAACAACAGGACTAACATCTGATAGAGAGGACGAAATGATTACAAAGCAAACAGATCAGATCGAAGCTCTGCAGTCCTGCCACAGCTAGTCAGAAATGGAGTTGAACTATGAAACTACTGACGAAAGAAGAGGACTCCACAAATATTATTTTTTTAAATTATTCAATGGGATTAGTGTGTCGCTGGATAGGTCATCTTGTATTGCCCGGAGGGTAGTTAAGAGTCAAACACATTACTGTGGGTCTGAAGGTACATGTAGGCCAGAGCAGGAATGAATGGCAGTTTCCTTCCCGAAAGGGCATCTGTGAACAAGATGGGTTTCTCACACAATCAGCAACTGTTTCTTGATCATCATTAGACTCTTAATTCCAAATATTTATTGGATTTGAATTCCACCATTTGCTGTGGCAGTATTCGAACTGAGGTCACATGAGCATTGCCTGGGTCGCTAGACTAACAGCTCAATACCACTAGGTTATTGCTTTGCCATTCCCCGAAAGAATGGAACTTTGCTGCACATCAGTGTAAAAGACAGTATGCAATGTCTGCACCATCCTCAGCCACAAGTATCCCTTAGATGATACCCAACCAATTCGATTTGCTGCATGTGACATGAAGAAACAGCTGAACACAGTAGGTAAGAAAAAGGCAATGGGCCCTGACACCATTCCTGCAATAGGACTGAAGACTTGTGCTGCATAACAAGCCGTGTCTCTGGGAAACTGTTTCATTCCAGCTCCAACTCTGATATCTCCCTGGCAACGTGGAAAATTCCTCAACTATGTCCAATCCCTTAAGAGAAGAATAATTACAATCTGACCATTTACCACCCCCTCAGTCCCATCACGAAAGACAAAAATGTGTGAGTTATTTTTGACAGAGCTGTCAAGCAGCACAGAAATTATCTGCTCAGTGTGGTTTCCGATTGGTCCCCATGTGGAGATGGTGCTGTTGTGGAAATGTCACTGGATTACCAATCCCGACCAGGCTAATGCTCTGGCAGCTGGTGGAAGTTAAAAACAACTAATAAAATATCGAAATCTAAAATCTGCTGTCAGTAACAGTGACCTTGAAGCAAAGTCGATTGTAAACACCAATTGCCTTCCCAATGTAATTTCAGGCAGTGAATCTCCCCTGCTTTCCTATTCTGGCCGAAAAGTGCCTCCAGACGATAGACATGTGGCAAACTCTTCAACGGTCTCTAAAATGCCAAGCAAGACATTCTATTGTATCAAACTGTTCCGAGCCCTTAATGGATAAAATTGAACAGAACACCCAGCACCAATCTCGGTATGAGAAAAGGTAATGGGAAACACAGTCCTGTTGATCCAGAAGATGCCTCCTTCCTAACAGCTGAGAGCTTGTGACACAGTTATAGAGTTTTCACACAGACTGCACAGAAACATTGGGGAAGGAATAGGTCATTCAACACATTGAGCCTCCCCCATTCTAGTTTTTGGTCTAACATCTCTTCAATTTTTTTCCCAAACACTGCATACTGTATATCCTTTGAAGTGATTAATTATTGGAACAATGTGAATTACGAACTTCGGTCCATCAATTTTGCTTCCCCATTCAATATAACGATGGTTGATCCTTTCTCCCCACACCAAACTTCTGCTGCAACCTTGTCCCTTTAGTGTCAAGAAATACTTAACGAAATTCAGTGCCTTGCCTTCCACAGGCTTGTGTAGCATAGAATTCCCAGATTCACCAGTCTGTGAGTTCAGACATTTATTCTCATCTCAATGCAGAGTGCCCTGGCCGTACCTAATATTGTGGCTGCTTGTTTTAGACGTCCCAGGAGGTGAATTATCATCCCTGCTTCCAATAAATCTCGCCCTGTCAGAGTATTATATATCTCACTGAGATCTTCACTCATTTTCCTAAACCACATGGAATACAGACTCAGTCGCCCCAAACTCTGCTCCCACAACAAGTTTGTCATCCTATAGATCAGTCTGGTCATTCTTTGCTGCTCTCCCTCAATGTCAGGTTTGTCCTTCATTAGGTAAGGAGACCAAAACTGCACACAATACTGCACAAAGTTCGAGATGGGGTCTCACCAAGGTCAAGTAGAGCTGTAATAAAATACCCTTATTCCTGGACTCAAATTCCCCGGAAATGAAGGTCAACACATCATTTACCTTCCTAACGGCTTTCAGTTGCTCCAATAATGCTTTGAGTGACTGGTGTACAGGGAGATCCAGATCCTTTTCAATGTTACATATACTCAATTGGGGGGTCGATGTACATGGGGCAGCGTGCCAGTGCCAATCCCAGTATTGACGTCTGGCTTCAGAATGCACTGCCGTGAATGGACCTCAGAGTTCAGTGAAGAAGTCAACAAAGTATGCACGTTACTATCTTCATCGACCAACATTTCACATCAATTCCTTTTGAAATGCTAGCCTGATATTATATTTTTCCAACCAAAATGTTCAGTGTTACGTCAATCCACATTGCTGTTCATCTGCCACGAATTTGCCCATTTCCTCCACGTGTCTCAATTACCTTTAACTTCTTTACATCCGCCTCATCCAATCAATTCTCAGTTTGCTACCATCAGCAGATTTTGAAACATTCCATTTAGTACCCCAGAGCAGATGTTTAATCTACTTCCTGAATAGATGGGTGCCAAACATCAATTCCAGGATCATCCTGCTCGTAATTGCTTTCCACTCCAAAAAAAAGGAACTGTTTATTCTGACTCACTTTTTCTTTCAGCTCTCTACCATTCTCAACCCATGCCAGTATATTAGATCTCACTGTTGCACACTGTTATGGGCCAGGACAGAACACCTCAAGTCTTTTTAAGGAAGTAGTGCAGACTCAAACTTTGCTTCTTGCCTTAAGCAGGTGTAAGGAAGATATTCCAGGAGTGACGCAGCTTGTTAAGCCACTTAGTTTTAAATAAAACAGAATTTATTTTCAAGGTTACGGAATGAAACACAAACAGAAGAGGATAGCATGCAGAATAACAACCTATCCGAAAACCCAACAGATTATCCTAACTTAATGATGTAAGCAAATTAAATTCATAAGGAGTGGGTACATGGGAAGACCAAGAACCGACTTTCAATTCAGCCTACATAGATGTGGGGCATTACTGTGTGACATGATTAGGGATGACAATACCAAGAGACAGCCAATTAAAAGCCATTTCCATGCTACTAGTTCCACAGTAGGTAGAACTAAAGTGACTTTTCCCAGCTTTTCTCATTTTAAAGTTTTATAAATAAATATTAAAAAATATTAAAAGTTGGCTACTCAGCTAATCGTCCAGGTGAAGCTTTCTGGTCTTCAGTTGCACTTCATTTCTCAACCGAGAATCTGAAATTGGTTGAAAGCCATTGGGTGGTACCGTGGCAAAGTGGTTAGCACTGCTGCCTCACAGCGCCAGGGACCCGAATTCAATTACTGCCTCAGGCAACTGTTTGTGTGGAGTTTGCAAATTCTCCGCGGGTTTCCTGCGGGTGCTCCGGTTTCCTCGCACAGTCCAAAAATGCGCCGGTTAGCTGAATTGGCCATGCTCAATTGCGCAGAGCGAAGGGGTAAATGTAGACAAATGGATCTGGATGGGTTGCTCTTTGGGGGGTTGGTGTGGACTTGTTGGGCCAAAGGGCCTGTTTCCACACTGTAAGTAATCTGTATCTAAATAATCTAAGGTGTTGTTCGAAGTACTTGAAACAATCGCCATAAACACCCCATGGAAAATTCGAAAGGAAAAATCAAACCCAGTTTCTTCCAGGAGAGATATCAGAGAGAGGGGGCGGGGGTATCAGCATGGAACTTCTTCTTTGGCCTGATAGCTTCACAACTGGCTGCCTGCTTTCAGTAAACAGCCAGTCTGTGAAAAATCAGTCCAAACAAATCAAAGCAGAGGGTCTGCGCTGGGAGAACTGGCCACTCAACTTTCATAAGAACAGAAGGACGAGGATCAGGAGTAGGCCATCTGGTCCTTCTAACCCGCTCAGCCATTCTGTAACATCAAGGCTGATCGACTCGTGGACTCATGTCCACTTACCCGCACTCTGACCGTATCCGTTATTTACTTGATTGTTCAAAACATATCTATCTCAGCTCGAAAAACATTTACTGAAGTAGCGTCAACTACTTCACTGGGCAGGGAATTCCATAGAATTACAAGCCTCTGGGTGAAAAGGTTCTTTCTCAATTCAATCCTGAATCTGCTCCCTCTAATATTGAGGTTATTCCATCTTGTCCTAGCTTCACCTGATAGTGGAACCATCCTCTCTACTTTTTTCTGACCTCTTCCCTTCATAATATTGTTTATGTTTCTATAAGATCCTCCCCTCATTCTTCTAAATTCCAATGAATATAATGCTGATCTACTCTGTCTCTGCTCATAAGACAACCCCCTCAACTTCAGATTCACCAGAGTGAATCTCCTCTGCATAACCTCCACTGCCAGTACATTGCTTTGCAAGTAAGGAGGCCAAAACTGCTCACAATACTCCAGGTATGACCTCACCAGCACCCTGTACAGCTGTAACATAACCTTCCTGCTTTTAAATTCAACCCCTTTTGCAATGAAGAACAAAATACCATTTACGTTCCTAATTATTTTATGTACCTGCAGATCAACCTTCTGTGATTCATGCACAAGGACAGCCAGGTCCCTCTGCACAGCAGCATGATGTAACATTTTTACAATTCAAGTAATAATCCTTTTTACTGGTACTCCTAACAAAATAGATTACTTCATATTTATTAACATTGTATTCCATCTGCCAGACCTATACCCATTCATGCAATGGAACTATTTTCCTCTGCAAAGTTTCACAGTACTCTCAAACTTTGCTCTGCCACTCATCTTCGTGCCATCTGCAAACTTTGTCCAACTACGCATGCTCCCAACTCCACATCATCTTTATAAATTGTGAATAATTCCAACCCCAACACTGATCCCTGAGGCACACCACTCAGCACTGATTGCCAGCCAGGATAGCACTCATTTATACCCACTCTTTGCTTCCCGTTAGTCAACCAATCTTTTATCCATGCCAATACTTCAGCCGTAGCGCCATCCATCTTGATCTTATGCAGCAGCCTACTATGTGGCACCCTGTCAAAGCCTTTTTGAAACCTAGATACACCAGATCCACTGCTGCCTCGTTGTCTATCTTGCTCGTAATGTCTTCGTAGATTTCCAAAAGATTGTTAAGCATGATCTGCCCTTTATGCATCCTTGCTACATCTGTGCAATGGGCCGTTTTCTATCAAAATGCCTTGCTATTTCTTCCTTGATAATATTGTCAAGGCATCTTCCCCACTACTCAGATGAAGCTAACTGGTTTATAATTCCCCAACTTTTATCTACCTGCCTTTTTAAACAATGGCGTTCCATTTGCTGTTTTCCAATCTGCTGGGACGACCCCAGAGTTCAGCAAATTGTAGAAAATTACCACAAGTGCACTTGTTATTTCTCCTGCTATCTTTTTAGTACCCTGGGATACATTACATCAGGGCCAGGGGATTCGTCTAACCTTATCTCCATTACTCGATTAGCTTGCCCAATGCTACCTCCTCTGTAATAATGATTGTTCACAAGTCCTCACCTACCTTCATCTCTTTGGTAAAAACAAGGACAGCAGATGCTGGAAACCAGATTCTAGAGTGGTGCTGGTAAAGCACAACAGTTCAGAGCATTCCTGATGAAAGGCTTTTGCTCGAAACGTCGATTTTTCTGCTCCTCAGATGCTGCCCGAACTGCTGTGCTTTACCAACACCACTCGAATCTAGAATCTTAATCTCTTCGTCGATCACTGGCATGTTATTAGTGTTGTTCGCTATGAAGACTGATACAAAATACCTGTTCAATGCCTCAGCCATTTCATCATATCCTGTAACTAAATGCTCCTTCTTATCCTCTCAAGGACCAACATTGAAGTTAGCCACTCATTTTAATTTTATATATTTAGGGAATCATCTGCTATCTGTCTTCATATTCTGTACTAGTTTTTTTTTCGTGTTCTATCTTACTTTTCTTTATAGCTTTTTTCGTGGCTTTCTGTTGATCTTTAATCTTTTCCCAATCTTCTAGGTTCCTGCTGTTCTTGACCACTTTGCATTCCATCTCTATCAATTTCATAGCCTTGCGTATTTGCTTAGACACCCACGGCAGACTGCCCCTTTTCTGAGAGTCTTTCCTTTTCACTGAATATACTTTTACTTAGGACTTGGAAAAAATCCTTTGAAAATCCTCCACTGCTCGTCAACTCTCACCATAAGGTATTTGTTTCCAGTTGACTTTTGCCAAGTCCTCCCTCCATTCTGTTGTAGTCTCCTTCGTTTTAGCACAGGACCCTGGTATTAAATTTTATCTTCACTCTCCATCTGTGTTTTAAATTCAACCATACTGTCATCATTCCTTCCAAGTTGATTCCTAACTAAGAGTTCATTAATTATTCCTGTCTCATTACACAGGACCGGATCTAGCATAGCTCGCTCCTCATTGTACGTGTTTTAATTTTCAACTTGAAAGCATTCCCAAGTTGTCAAACCCAGACTCTTTGGATTCGCTGCTTTTCAGACTGCTATGAAAGAAAAACAAAGACAGCATAACCTTGTTAAAGGAGTAGCATTGTCACAACACTACACTTGGGACATCATCAAAAATGTTTCTGAAAATTCAAATTCACTGCATCTATTGCTTCGCCATAATTTATTTCGCAGTCGGAATCTTCAATATTATTCTCCATTAATAATTTGGTATTGACTTGATCCATGTTCATTACTTTCAAATTAACATAATTCTCAAAGTTCCCTGGCAAAGCGTTCTTTCTAATAGACTCTTGTATTGTCCTGATTGCTTCTCTGGTACTAAGCAGACGGTAATTTCCTGCTGTCTCCCTGCCTCCTTTAGAAATATTGGGATTCCATTTGCTGCTCTCAAATCTGTCAATTCAATCACCTGGAATTTGGAACACGGAAAGCAGAGTATCCATTATTCCCATGGCCACCTTCTTTAGGAATCAGAGATATAGATTATCATTCCATGGGGATTTATCAGATTTCAGTACAAATACTTTCTCCAAAACTGCTTAGTTAGTGATTGATTGTATTTCCTTTCTTTCTCAGTAGACTTCAAATTGTTTGGAAGCATTTTTTTAATATCCTATCATGAAGGCAGAACTGAAGTAAATGCTTCATAGTCTGCCATTTTCCTCTTCTCCATTCGTTGGTTTTGGACTGTAAGGAAGCTACAATCATCTTCTCCAACATTTCACCTTGGTATATTGTACGTTGAGAAGATTTTACATTTCACGCTTGTTAATGTACTCTTCCAAAGTCCATTAGTTGCTGTCTTAAGCTGTTCAATGATTGACCTTCCACAGACATACAATCACAGAAGCATAGACTCTGTACCATCAAAAATACAGCACGATTTATATTATTCCAAATTTCCTACATCAGTCCCATAGCCATGAATGGTATGACACTTCAAGTGCTCGTCCAAATAATTTTTAATGGTTGTGAGATTACCCGTGATAACTGCCCCACCTTCGGAAGTCCATTCCAGATTCCATGACCCTCTGGGTGAAAAACAATCCCCGAATCATCTCTAAACCTCAAATCCTTCCCTTTAAACGTGTGCTCCCCTGTTCTTGGCCATTTGACTAAAAGGAACAGCTACTGTCTATCTACCCTGTCCATGTCCCTCTAATCTTATCCTTCTGAATCACGTCCCCCTCAGCCTTCTCTCATTCAAACTGAACAATCCGAGCTTATTCAGCCTCTCTCCATAGCTGACATGCTCCATCATTGGAAACATCCAGGTGAATCTCTGCACTCCCTCCAGAATAATCACATCCTTCCTGTAATGTGGCTCCCAGAACTCCACATAGTATTCCATATTGGCCTCAACAAAGTGCTACATCGATCTTGTAATCTATGCCTCGATGAGTAAAGGTTATGCCTACTGCTTCCATTGACTTCTTACGTAACCTTTTATTCTCCCACGTCACATTCAGGAATGTGTGGAAAAGCTCCCTATGATCTTTCTTGTGTGCTACAATTCATTGCGTATTCCCCATTTAGTTCCTTCTGCCAAAGTGCATCACCTCAGTTATCAGACTTACATTCCATCTGCCATTGATCCACCCATCTGACCATTCCATCTGTATCTTACTGTCACATAAGACCTTCCTCCTCACTGCCAATCACCCGGTCAATCTTTGTATCAAACACAGACTTACTTATCACACTCCCACTCCCCCTCTACATCCACACCTGCACCATTTATGAATACCACAAGTAATAATGGACACAGCACTGATCACTCTGGTATACCGGGGACACCGGTCTCCAGTAACACAAACAGCCTTCTAACACCACCTGTCTTGTGCAAAATTTTCTTTAACACTGATCTGAAACACACTGGTGTATAGTTCCCTGTTCTATCTCTACAACCCTTCCTATAAAGGGTGTTCTCCAGTCCTCGGACACCTCACCTGTGACCAGATTCTATTTAAAAATTTGCATCAGCGCCTTTCATCCCTTGTCTCCAACAGCAGCCTGAGATGTAACTGATCTGGACTTGGGGTTCGTCCAATTTTATACCAGTCCATCTTCTTGAGTTCTGTATCTGCCTCCTCCTTTTCCCAAGTAAAACAGACGTGAAATTCTCATATAACAATCAATCAGCGTCTCCAGTTTCAAACACAAATTTCCACCTTGATCTCAGACCAAGTCTCCTCAGCAGTCCATTGTGCCATCTGAGGAATTAATCTGGAGAAAGCCCATTCAATATATGTGATCAGTTTATTTTACTTAGATCACGACATCAAAATTGTACAGGTACAGTCTCCTCAAATCTCTGTGTTACTCGTGCAGAATGTCTTTACTTCTAGTAGGAGCAAATCACTGCAGAAGCAAAATCTGCACTGAGACCAACACATGCTATAGATCACAGTGAGTCAGACAGCGTCCGCAAAGAGAGATTAAGTTAACACTTTGAGTCTAGTTGATTCTTCATCTGTATTCGGATTCCCTTTAAATGAAGGCGTTTAAAGGGAGACAGCACTGAAACCTGTGGCACACCAGCGTACTCCGGGCTGCAGTCACACAAACAACCTTCTACCACCACCTATGTTCTCCAATAGTTTCTCCAGTGCTTACCTTCCCCTGTTTGCATATGTTCCTTCCAATACACTTTGCTTTAATGTTTTCTGCTAACTTACTGCGTGTGCTAATTAAAACTCGTCCTGAATATCTGACTGTACCATATTCACTGATTTGCCATTATTTACAAATACAAGAGATATCTTCAAGAAAAACTTTGTAAATTGTAACTTCCCTTTCATAAGTGCAGAACAATTCACTTGAAATTTGCTATTACTTTCTCAGTGTCCAAAAAGATCTTCGTTCCAATAGGTTGAAACAGATTCCCTACTGCGGATAACAACTAACTGGCTTGTAGTCCTTCACTCTCCCACTCCTTCCCTTCGTTAATCATTTGAATGCATTTATAACCGTCTGAAGTGAATACAGAAAAGTACAGTTGTCCCTATTGTAATCAACATGTGTATTGCTGTTTTCTCTGAAATTTCAGTTTGAATTATATCCCGTCTGTCAGACTGATCAATCCTCATCCCAGTTCTGTTTCCAAATACAACTTCATAACTGTATATGAATTATTTTAGTCTTTAGTTACAAAGATCCCGTGGTGACCTGGTATTTCTGGGAGATTTTCTGGAAGTCATCTTTGAAGACAGATGCAATTAACTGTTTCGTCTCCTTGTCATTTTTCTGTTCTCTACAATAAATTATTGTATCCAGACATACGCTGTGTCACATTTGATCTTGATTTCATTTTCCTTTCAAGTACCAACAGGCGCTTTTCGCCAGTATTTACAATTAACAAAGAAAATCACAGAACAGGTACAGGCCCTTCAGTCCTCCAAGCCTGTGTCGATCCAGATCCTCTATCGAAATCTGTCGCCTATTTTCTAAGGATCTGGATACCTCTGCTTTCTCATATTAAATGATGCTATCATCCCCGCCTCTACTACCTCAGCTGGCAACGCATTCCAGCCACCCACCACCCTCTGCGCAAAGAACTTCTCGAGCATATCTCCAATAAAGGTTTCCCCTTTCATCTTGAATTCTTGACCCCGAGTAACTGAGTCCCCCACTCTGGGAATAAGCTTCTTGCTATCCACCCTGTTTACATCTCTCAAGATTCTGTAGACCTCAATCAAGTCCTCCCTCAACCTTCATCTTTCTAATGAAATTAATCCTAATTTACCAAATTTCTCTTTATATGTCGTTCTCACCATAATAGGCAACATTCTGGTGAAAATCTTCTGCCCTCTTTCCAAAGCATTCAGAACCTTTCAGTAATGTGGCAACGAGAACTGTCTGCAGTATTCCGAATGTGACCGAACCAAAGTCATATACAACTGTAATATGGCCTACCTACACTTGTACGCAATAGATTCCAACAGATTCCCTCCTGTTGGTGACGGGTTAACTGGTCTGTGGTTCTCCACTTCTTAAATTGTTAGAATGCAGGAAGGAAGTGTGCTGTATGCCTTCTTGATCATTCTGTCGACCTGCCACTTTCAGCGAACAATGGACCTGAACACCCGGATCTCTCTGCACATCAATTTTCCCCAGGGCTTTTTCCAGTTACTGCACAATTAGTTCTCGAATTGGATCTTCCAAAATGCATCACCTCACATCTTCCTTTTCGCCACCCAACTCTCCAATCTATTTACATTCAGCTGTGTTCTCTGACAGTCCACTCAACTTTCTGCTACTCTACCAATCTTAGTGTCATCTGCAAACTTGCTAATCAGACCACCTATACCTTCCTTCAGATCATGTAGTATATCACAACAAACAGTGGTCCCAGCACGGATCCTGTGAAACACCACACAGAACAATTGTCCATTTTGAGAAACTCCCTTCCATTACTACACTCTGTTTCCTGTTGCCCAGCCAGTTCTCTAATCCTCTAGCTAGTACACCATGGACTTCTGCGACTTCACCTTCTCCATCAGTCTATCTCATCAAACGCCTTACTGAAGTCCATGTACATGACATCTACATCCCTTTCTCCACTATCAACTTTTTCATTCCTCAAAGAATTCTATTACGTTTGCTAAGATGTGACCTTCCCTGCATAAACCATGGAAGGTCTTGTGTGGAGTCCGACTTTTTTTCACCCTGGAGTCATACTGGTTTTATTTCCACTGCAAGACTTTATAAAATGCCACATGATTGGCTGCGTAAAAATTGAATGTTGTTTTGAACAAAATACAATCTATCCACCAAATATAAAACTGCAAACGCAAATTAGCCCCCCAGATTTATAGGTGTGTCTGTGCGAGAGATGCAGAGTGTGTATGTGGCGGGGGGTGGGGGGAGGATGGGGGTGGCGTGCGAGTGAGAGAGAGAGGGTGTGTATGCTTCTTTCCATGTGTGTGAGCGAAAGAGGGTGTGTGTGCGTGTATGTTTAAGGATGAGAGTGAAAGTCTGTGCTACTTTAAGACCAGACAGATTTAGCAGATCCCTTTCCCCACACACACCCAGTCCGTGGTTTCAGAGCGTCCATGCTGTGCAGCCTCTGCTCCATTTGTTGTTCATGTTACAGACACTGATGCTATAACTAAGGTCCCAATGCTCCATCCAGTGTTGGGTCACCAAATCCTCAGGTCTCCATGAACGTCTGAGGTAGCTCACAGCACAACATCCAGCAAACCATCCCCATCCCCATCCCCTCCACTAACTTTTCAATAACAGTAGACAATCAGACTTCCATCCACTAAAAGTGAGATATCTACTCCTTTATAATTATACTTCAGGGTCCTCCTCTTGTTCCTGACCACGTGATCAGCTGAGAGGGACAAACACAGGCGTTCAGTAGACAGGCACAGACCAAATTTTAAAGACATGAGTCAAAGATGCTGAAACTCCCTGTCCAACATGGAGCACAACTTGATACGCACTGGGAAGTGAGCAATAACCCGAAACACAACCCCCTGTCTATGGAGCACCACATGGGACACACCAGCAAGTGAACAACAGCCCAGCACACACACCGCTGTCCAACATGAAGCACGACGTGGGGCACACCGGGAAGTGAACAGCTGCCCTGAATACACACGCACCTCTTCATGAAGCACCTTAAGGCACACACCAGGAAGTGAACAACAGCACAGCACACCCTCCCCTGTCCATGGAGTAACACATGGGACACAACGGGAAGTGAACAATAGCCTGACACACACCATTACATTATTTCTGAAATTCATGATGCCAGCATTCGATACAATACACAACGAAAAACCAAGGCCAGGGAAAGAATAAGATGGACAGAGACATTCACATTAAAGATAGAAACGGAAGGTGTAATATTTTGCTAAGGCAAATTGTGTTAGAACTTATAGGTAGCATCCTGGGAAGTGTTTTCAAACACAGACAGGTACATACAAATTAAAGAAGCCCTGCAGTGTGGAACCAGGCCATTTGGCCCACCGAGCCCACAATGACCCTCCTGATAACATCCCGAGCAACAAACTGAAACGTTACCCCGGTAACTCTAAATTTTCCACAGACAATCCAACGAACCTGCACATCCCTGGATACAGTGGAACAATTTATTGAGGTCACTGAATCTAACCTGGACATTTTTGGCTGTGAGAGGAAAACCAAACACCCAGAGGAAACTCACGCACACACAAGGAGAGCGTGCAAACACCACACAGAATGTCACCAAAGGGTGGAATCGAACACAGGTAATTGATGCTGTAAGGCCGTATTGCTATCCACTGTGACACTCAATGACCAGCTGCGCGAGAAACTGCATCCTCCCACTTACTCTGAATCTGTCACATCTGTTCAAATGATGCCGAATTCCAATGTGGTGCTTCCAACAAGCCTTCCTTTACCTCCACAGGGCCTTAAGCTGTGACTGACACACTGCCTGATCTTTGCCCTCACCCCTTCCCCTCTTCCCAGATCAAGTTGTTCATTAATACTGCAACATGCAAGATAATTGCTGATCTAAAATAAAACAAAGAGCTGCATATACTAGAGATCAAACACAAAAGCTGTTCTGATGAAGAAATCCCAAATTAAAAATGTTGACTCACTCTCTTCCTACAGAGGATTAGGAAAAAGTGAATTCTGAAGTAAATTCATGATGAAAGGCTGATGACCGAAACATAGACTTTCCTGCTCCTTGGATGTGCCCTAACCTGCTATGCTATTCGAGGGTCAAACTTCCGACTTTCTTCCTTCAAATAGTACCAGACCCGTCGGGTTTTGCCTGCAAACGCTTGTATATCTAATCTCCTGTTTAGAACGTACATTTTTTCCCTGCAGTATTGACTTCCATACACATCTCCCACCAGTATTTGCTGGTACTTCTTGTTTATAATCTCTAGTCAAAATGTTTCTGTGTAATCTGATTGCTGGGGTGAGATGAATGGTAGATTCAGCGAGATCTTTCCTGAAGCCTTCCTTGACATCACAAAACCTCGCTGCACTTTGTTCGAACAATATATGAATTGGAAAGACAGAGAAGAATATGGGCCAAGTGCAGGGAATTGCGGTTAATGTGGACGGACATTTTGATTGGTATGGACCAGTTTTGGCTGAAGGTCCTGTCTCCGTGCATGACTGTAAATGAAAGTGGTTTTGGGTATAGACAGAGAGGGTGAGATTGAGCAACAATATCATGGAAGGATGTGCTCACATGTTTCAGAATGCTGAGATATAGACATTTCGATAGCATCCAGTAAAATACGCCAGTATTACCAGGAATGATGGTGAACAGAATATAGGTGTGAGTTCAGATGATGGAGAGTTTTGGATGAGGATTTGTTCTGCAGCTCTGTAAATGTGAATGGGGTCAGCAGAGTGTTCAACTTATCCGTCTGAATCTAACAATAATTTATCTTTGAGTGATTTCCATTGAGTGTGACAGGGGGATTCTTTGCACGAGGCCAAACTAGTTTTCTGGTGCTATCTTACCGAACTCACCTCATTAACTACCCACCCTAACCCATGTTGTCACTCTCATTCAATGTTAACCCGATTCTTCCACCCACTTTGGCTGGAGGTACCCACTATCTCCCAGATGCCACTGGATATTCCATTATTGCTGGCACTCGTGCCATCTTTAAAAGGACAATGGGCACTCGATTGAGCTTTCCTCAGTTTGGAGCTGTCATGTACGTTTTACCCAGAGCATAGCAGATAAGGGTCAATTACCCGACGTTTTGGCAACAGAGTCACAGATATCCTGGCGGATGGTTTAGTACATCTCTTCCCTAGTACCACCAGACCCACCAAGCATGATCTGAGCTCACCACCCAGCTCAGTGCAGTATCTGAGATCAGTAGCAATGACCAGCACTTCAGGACAAACATCGATAACATTCCCAACTCTGTGAGGATAAGGGGCATCGTATGCTGTTGGTCCCTCACACTCAATGTATGTCTGTTCCAGCACCGACATCCGAACAAGGCTCATGCTCCACCACTCTCACTCTTGCATACAGCACGCCCCCGCCCCCCCCCCCCCCACCCCCCGTGTCTCTTTCCTTTGTAATATCTCCACAGATTGTAGAATTCTCCAGAGAATGTTGATTATGGAATGCTCTAGATAATATTCCAAATAATTCCCAGTTTCAGGAAAATGACAGTGCCCCAGTGTGTAAAACATGAGGTGAAGGAACAGTGTTTTTTTTTAAAATCATATGCAATTAAAATTCACATTGAGTCCATTTCGCCCTTCAAATGTGCTGTACCATTTAATAAGATGGGTGGTGATCTGACTGTCTCCTGAGCTTCACGTTGCAGGAACTTTCAATCATTCAGCCCCCTGGTTTCCTGTCACAACCAGACGACACTCACGCACTTTCTACCCTGGGTTTGTTCAAGCATGTGTTCGGGAGGCATTTCCCATGGGGACCAACCCTCCAAAAAATATGCTCCATCAGCTTTTTACTTTCATACAATGGTTAGTATGCTTCACACAGACCAATCAAAAATGTATTCATATTTTATAGTTATCGACATCCAATCACAATTAGTAATTCCGGTTATTTCACTTGGTTCAACTTATTCAACCAAAGATAGCATCCAATCAACTCTCTCGTTATAACGTACAATTTCCAGCGGAGATTTTTCCCCCTCAGCAACTATCTTGACCGTTATCTGAATTGTACCTTTTTTTCCCTTCTTATCAAAGTTTATATTTTACATTGACTTTGGCTATTTCTATTTATAGCAGTTACACAGTCTCGCAATCTGTTGGCTGGATGGATGGCTTGTGATGCAGAGGAAAGCCAACAGCGCAGGTTCAGTTCCCCACACAGACAGAGGTTGCTACGAAGGGCACACCCTCTCAACATCATCCTGTCACCCGAGGTGTGATGACCCTTAAGATAAATCATAATTTGTATTCTATCCATGTTAACATTTTAATTTTTTAAAAAAATATTTTTATTCAGAGAAAATTAGTTTAATGCTTCAATGAACAAATCAGTCCCCAACTCAAAAAGCAATGCAAATTGAACACAATTACACCCATGTGCATGTATATAAGAAAAGGTAAATCAACGGGCCGAAGAAAAATAAAAAATAAAAAACGAATACTGGAACTCATTATAACAAAACTATAGCTCTCAACCTTCAAGAGCGTTAATTAATACACGTTCATTTGTTCGTAATTCTTCCTCTCTGGACATTAGATTCATTAGTCAATTTCGTCATAGCTATATTAGCCTGTACCTTGGTAATTCAAAAAGGGCTGTCATGTCGAATAAAAATCCTCTATTGTATGGTGCAAAATACCTTTTAAAAAGTCCAAAGGGCTATGCTCCATGACAAGGTTACGACAAACCAATAGACCCAGGGGGTTTTCAGACACCCAACTCAACAGAACTTTTTTTTTCTGAACTCAGAGAGTGAGGGTATTGAAGTATTTTTTCCTATGCACATCTGAGTAAGGTAGACTGGGCAGGCCCAGGAAAAGGGAAACCTGAACCATCTCCAATTCTGTCCGCAATATCCTGTCCATCGCAGAGAACACACCGCTCCTATAGCGCTGGTGGATGGTCAACAAGCAATGAGTAAGAGTGTCCATAGTCATTTTGTATTTAAGACATACTCCCACTTGAATTTTGAGAGAGTGTCTGGGGCCAGATAGACTCTATGATGAATCTTCAACTTCAGGGCAAAAGTCTTCTTACAGATTGAAATACTTCTTGTATTTTCACAAATATCCTCCCCTGTGTCCGAAGAGATCTGAACCCCCAAAATTGTTTGCAAACCTCATAAAGGCACAAAGTCTCGTCTAAGGGGTCACTCTGCAACAAATGGTAAAGGGTACTGACAGAGAGTGTGTTCTTAGCAATAAGCACCCTCTTTTCTGTATCGGATCTGTACGGGTCTATTAAAAGCGTGGTTCTTTTCTGAATAACATCTCTGATTTCATAAAAAGAAAACAGAACAGATCTCTACTCGGTAGTCATTAGTTACGACTTATTTTGATCAAAGGACATCATTGTTTCTCCCTCAGATAAATCATCCAAGCAAGATAAACCAACTGGTTGTCCATAGTTTAAACATGGAATCCAGTATTCCCCGTCGGAAACATGGTACACCACGTTTTGGGGTAAGAAATGGGGTTTGGCTATATTGCCCTCGATCGGACACATTACAGTCGCTACTTTAAAATTATTGATATTTATTGGGAAATGGTAATACTTCGTAACTGTCCTCATTTTGTCTATGAGTAGCAGACTACTAAGGCAGTACTTTGCCTTGACAATGGAAGGATAAATAGTTTCCATCCTCAATGTGAGGGACTCAGACAGAATTTTGAAATCAATATTTCGAAGTGAGATAGGCCGATAGGAAGCACAATCTTTCGGTGTCTTCCTTTTCTTCAGAATAAGAGAGATATGAGCCTCTCTTAAGGATGGTGGGATGCAGTCGTGACTGTGTGAGTGACGAACATAGTGAGCATCGGCTCTGACAACAGGTTTATAAATTCCTCATAAAACACACGTGGACATCTGTCAGGACCGGGCGCCTTTCCGCCTCGAAGCTGCTTTACACCCTCCAGCACTGACAGTGGTGAATGAAGGCAAGACTCTTATTCGGGGGTTACCCCTGGAAGGTCCAAGTTCTTGAAGAATTATTCCAGCTTAATCCATCTATCCTCATAATGCTCAATCTGATATAATTCAGAGTAAAATCTCCGAAATGCTGTTTTAATTTTTATGGGATCGCAGGAAAGGGTCCCAGTACCTTCCCTAATTGAGGTAATGGCATTGGGGCTCTCTTTTTCATCGCAAGATAGGCTAACTTCTTGCCCGGTTTTGTTTTGCAAAAGTAAGTTCGTGCTTGGCTGTCTGTGTGAGCATGGAATTCACTGCAAACCGAAGCATTGTGATCCTCTACAGCCGAGCCACCGAGGGTCTATCACAGTGTGCCCTCTCGGCTGCCTTCAACAGTGCCTGGAGCAAGCGTTCCTGCTCCAGCTTCTGCCGCATCCTAAGGAATTGTTCCTTTGGCATAAGCCTTAGCAATTCCCATAGAATGGGTGTGTTACTGGTTGAATCTGAATTAATGGCTAAGAAAGATCTGAATTCATTACAGAAATACTCAATGTACTTAATATCCTTAAGAATAAAGGGATTAGCCAGTGTCTTGAACCTGCTATATTTCCCTTGATCTTAACCAATAAGTATGCAGCTGCATGGTCAGCAATGGTAATATTCCCAATTGTCCAGAACACCACTGAATTGAAGATTGCTGCAAGGTGAGGAAGACATCAACACTAGTGTGGCATTTCTACGGGTTAAAGAAGAAAATAAAATCCCTGTTTATGAGGTGGATCTGCCTCCATACATCCACCAGCCCCAGTTCCACACAAATATCCACTAATTGCTTAGATTGGAAAGATGGTGCTTGGAGCCTTTGGGCATACTGTCCACTGTGGGTGCAAAATACAATTGAAATCTCCTCCTACGATAATGTGCGACGAAGAAAGGTTACTTAATTTGGAAAAAGCATCTATCAGGAATTTCCGGCAGTGAACCGGGGGCAATAAACATTCAAACTACTGCTTTGTTCCCCATATATCTTTGAGGGTTATAATCCTCCCGTGGGTATCTAATACAATCTACTAATTTAAATGAAAGATTCTTCCTCACCAGTATGGTTTCTCTCTTATTCCTAGTGTTAAAAGATGAGAAATAAACCCGATCAAACCCACCTTGCTTTAATGTCAAATGTTCCTTGTCATCAAAGTGCATCTCTGCAATACGACAATATCCACCCTCTCCTTTTTCTTAACTGGCGAATGGCTCCCCTTAATGTTCTAGATACACCATTTAAGCACGACATTTGCCATTATACACTGAAACAATATTTGAAATCCAGAGAGGAAGAACTCGAATTACAAATCGCTGAGCACCAATGAAAACAGAATCATAGAGCCTAAAAAAAACATACAACCTAAAGCTACTACAACTAATAAGCTCTCAAAACGTTCCAAAACTAAATACATACAAATACAAAAAAAGATACAAAGTGCCAATGGCACTCAGGAGGGGCATTTACCCCCCGTCGACTGGGAGCATTTTCACGTCACAAATCTCTATCTTCTGCCCCATTATCAATACTGCATCCAGGGCAATTAATCACAAACATCGGGACTGAACTGCGCTTAGGTAGGCATTCAGTCATCACGATCACCTTCATAACTCCGTCCAGCTTGAGCCCAACCCAACACACAAACTAAGCAAGAGAAAAACGAGCATTAATACTAATGAAGGAGTTAAAAGTATGCACTCTATCCAGCCACGTCTATAATTTAACACTGCTTAATACCAGAAACTGCCATCAAACTTTCTTTTAAAAAAGAGAAACAAGGCTATCGCTTTCCATTAACGCATCCAGCCTACTTTAAAGTGCCCAAAAAGTTTTCACAACCTCTGGAGAGTTAGTGGATCTATTGAAAGATCCACTAGTGCATACGGAGCACCGCTGAGTTCATTAAGGAATACTGAATCTCAAGTTCCCTTAATCTTCTCTTGTTATCATCGAAAGATTTTATTTTCTGAATCACTGCCGCTGAAAAGACCTGGAAGAACATAATCCTGGAGCCCTCTTCGGGTCTCTTCCCTGTGTTCTGGAGGCTTCCCTAAGTCTTTGTTTGTCCTTGCAACAATGTAATAGCACAAGGACAGGGTGAGGGCGTTGGTCTGAGTATGACCTGCGCATCGTAACCCGATGAACTGTCTCACTCTTCACCCGTCCCTCTTCAGCTTTGTTGTGAAGGAATCTTTGCAACCAGTTCTCGCAAAAAAAACTCACTGACTGATCACCCTATGTCCGGTCCACCAGACCGATTATGTGAACATTCTTCATCCTGTCCCTGTTCTCGAGGACGTCACCTTGTTCAGCTAAGTTACGGACCTGTTTTTCAAGGGTGAGGATCCGCTCCTTACAGGAATTGATCACAGTCTCTGCCCCTACAGTTTGGCTCTCGACCTCATCCGTTCTGTTTCCAAGGCTTTCAAGTTGCTGTTCATGTTTTTGGAGCACTGCTGAGAGTGGTTCTATCCTCCCGCTGAATTTGTCTTCAATCATGGTTTCAGTCATTTCCCGTAACTTGGTGAACTCGGTGACCAAGTCCTGGTGAGTAACTCGGTCCATTGAACGAACAGAGGGTGTTACAGGTGCGGCCACAGACATGCTGAAAGCTTCTGACGGGTGCGCTGCGTGTTGGGACTTACTCGATCCTTTCCCATATTTTGTCATTTCCACTTGACAAAATGGCATTAGTGAGGATTCTGTAGCTCTTGTAGTGTTCAATTGTAAGTAAATGACTGTGGTGGGGTGGGGTAGAGCATTATTGTGGTACAGAGATCAGCAAAGCTGACCTTTCAGATCGCTGCCATTTTGTTTTCCCGGTAAAACCTTATTGATGTTATCATTTCATTTAATTCCTGGATATTCTGAAGCCGTGCCATTCAGTACCACTGTCTACATTTTCCCCAACACTGCACATTGCTGCCCTCTCTCGATAATCCTTGACTCATCTGTGATTCATGAACCTTGCCTCAAAAATACTCAATATCTCTGCCTCGAATGGTCTGCAGGGAAGAGTGTTCCAAAGACTCACTACACCCTGAGAAAACAAAAATAAACTGTCTAATCGGTAATTTAGCATGGCCAATCAAACTAAGCTGCACATCTTTGAACTGTGGGAGGAAACTGGAGAACTGGGAAGAAACCCACACAGACACGGGAAGAATGTTCAAACTCCACATAGAGTGTTGGACGAGGTTGGAATTGAGCTGAGCTCCTTGCTGATATGACGTAGCAGTGTTTACCACAAATCTATCACGCTGCTCCGTTAGCCCTATTAGTTACCTGCGGCTGACGAAAGAAATCTGCCTGACTTGTTCCTATCACTGAACCTGAACCCGTCTGAGACCTTTATCATCGGTCATATCACCGACCCGGTTACATTTAAAATTTGTTGTGAACAATGGAGTAGTGGGACGAGAAAAGGAAACAGTGACACCCTCCAACATCAGTCAGAACCGGAGTGAGGAAAAATTCACAAAGTCGGATTTCACTCAAGTGGATATTCCCCTTCCCAGAAGTTTGGGATGGCTGAATCATTATATTATATCGAGGCTGGCTTTGTCTGATTTTCCATAGACAGGTGAATCAGGGATAATGGTGCATGGAGAGAAAAGTGCAGCTGGGACCACAATGAGATGAGCCATGACCTTATTTACTGGTGGGGTAGTGTCAAAGGTTCGTTCAGCCCACTCGTGTCCCTCAGCCCTATGTTCTGATGTTCCATTCCTCCCTTCGGACCTGCTACAAACAGGCAGATCGAAGCCACGCTGATGGTTAGGTGTAGTTTCGGAAATGCACTTGGAAATTCTAGGCTTAGGTCATAAAGTGGCCCCCAGCCGCAATCCTTTTTTCCATGCTTCCTCACTCTGTAACTTCTGCTCTGGAATTGCTTTAAATGCAGATCCCATATCCCATCCAGGATTAACTCAGGCAAATTTTCTCCTCTCCCGAATGCAACATTGTACAACACGACTTCCAGGAAAATAACCAATTACTTTCCAAAAGCATGACATAAAAGACTAAGAAGTAGGAACATGAGACGGCTATTCGGCCCCTCAAGACTGAATTCTCATTCAATAAGAACATGGCTGATCTACTTCCGAGCTCAACTCCACTTTCCTACCCAATTCCTTGTATCCCTCCACAACTCTCTGGGTTAGGGAATTCCAGACATTCACTACCTTCTGAGAGAATGCTTCATTTTTCACCTCAGATTGAAATCAATGTTTCTTATTCGGTATCTACCACCTCGAGTTCGAGACTCAGGGGAAACACCTTCTCAGCTGCTACCTTGTCAAGCCCCCTCTGTATCTTGTACATTTCAGTAATATCACCCTCATTCATTTCAACCACAATGAATAATCGCCTCACCATTTTAAATGTATTCAATAATTCAACGCTTTCATCCCAGGAAGCCGCCTCATGAACCAACCTAGTTACTTGCTGCATCAGCATGCTGACGTTACGTTTCATACTCAGGAACACTCCAATCCCTTTGTACTACTCCTTTTTTGGGAGTCCTCTTCATTAAATAGCAGCCTGCATTTTGGTTCGCAAAGTGATCCACTAACTCCAATGTATATTGCACTCAGCTCCCACCGTCAGGCTATCAGTATAGATTGTACATAACTGATGCCATCGGCCTGATATTTGTGGTAATCCAGTAGATACACCTTTATCATAAAGATCCATTAATCCTGACACTCCGATTTCTATGTGTTAAGCAACCATTATCCCATGCAAATATATTATTCATCATACTACAAGCCTCTGTCTTGTGTCAGAACGTTTATTTTGTGATACCTTGTGAAAACTTTCTGGAAAGTCTCATGTTAACCAGTGCCCTTTATCAAATCTGCTTGTCACTTTCTCAGGAATTCCTGATGAACGGCTCCTGCCCGAAACATTGATTTTCCTGCTCCTTGGATGCTGCCTGCCTTGCTGTGCTTTTCCAGCATGACTCTAATCTTGACCTTCTCAGGGATCTCCAAAAAAGAATTTGTATGTTGTGACAGAGCAAAAATAGTTTCCCCTTCACAAAACCATGCCAACTCTGCATTAAGCTTTTCTAACTGCCCTGCAATTCCTTCCTTAATAACAAGCTCTAGCAGATTCCCACCAATAATGGTTAGGCTAAATTGTTCCTGCGTTCTGTCTCATTCCTTTCTTCAAGATAGGCACCACATTGGAGGATCTCCAGTTTCAATGGAACACTCCTGTAATCCAAAGAGTTATGAAATATTTCACACAATGTCACTAGTCACTCTGTGACTACTTCTTTTAAAATTAACTATGAATTACTGCTGACCTGCCTACCCTTATTCTTACCTGTTAGGTAAATACCTTGTACCTTTTGTTAGAGACAGTTCAATAACTTCCCTCCTGTTACCATTTTGTTTATACCATTGACATTCTTACACTACTTTCCTCATGAGGAGTGATTTAAATTACTACTGTAAATTACCTGCCTGTTCCCTTTGGCCAGTTCTCCAGTCACACCCCCCTAATGGCCTCAATGTACTTTCCTCACTTCACTTCCCCCTCAGCTCACACACACATCTTCAAGCTTTTTTTATGTTGACAGAAAAGCTCATGATGCTTGTTTTTATATTTCTTACCAATTTATTACATCATATCTTTTCATACATTTTCGTCAATTTCTACATTCATACAGTTATATCGTGCACGAACAGACCCTTTGGTCCAACATGTCCATGCTGACCAGGTTTTCTAAATTATAATAATCCCATCTGCTTGCACTTGGCACATATGCCTCTAAACGTTTCCCATTCATATGTTGGTCTAAATGTCTTTGAAATATGTACTTGCATCTCCCACTGTTTTTCTGGCAGTTCATTCCATACATACATCACACTCTGTGTAAAAAAAGTTGTCCCTTTGTCCCTTTCAAGTTTCCCCCCTTCCACCTTAAAGCTATGCATCTGTGTTTGAACTCCCCGATCCAACATAAAAGACCTTCGCTATTCACTCTACCCATGCCTCCCATGATATTATAAACTTCTAGAATGCCACTCCTCAAACTCATACACTCCATCTGATACTAACTTCAAGATCAAACGTTTAACGATAAGCACTGCAAATTTGAAAGAATATTAAAAATGACAGGTGTAGAAAACAGCCCAATCTTCATACTGTTAGTTTTGCTCTATGTTACAAAACTAAGGCAGCATGAAACTCTTACTCGTGCTAATAAGAGGTCAAGCATCTGAATTCCATAGTGTGAAGGCAGTGATGATGTATACTGTGAAAACGTATAGATCGAGATCTATATAATACAACATTCTCTCTCCTGTTCTCCCTATGGCCTTGTGTGGTTGTGTCATCTTTATCTTACACTCAACGAGAGAGAACCCCTTTCCCCCATTCACATCTTAATTGAAAACCATTTTGCATCATCTTCTCGTTCACCACTGCTAACAGCCCGTTTATCTTTTGCCACGCCCTCTTCTCCAAGTCACCCATCCCCCATCTCCATCAAGGGATTAAAAAGCCAACCCTTTTCAGTTCAGAACAAGTCACATTGTTCTTGTTATGCGAACTCTGTTTCTCTGTCTCTGCAGATGCTGCCAGACCTGCTGAGGTTCTTCAGAAACGAATAGGCACAGCACAAATTTTGAATGAAACAAATAACTATGGATACTGGAAATAAATATAAACTAAATGCAAAAATTGCTGAATAAACTGCGGGCTTTGTAGAGGGCCACTGGACTCGAAAGATTAACTCTGCATTCACTACAAAAGATGCCACCAGAGCTGCTTTGTTTCTTCAGGAATTTCTGTTTTTGAACAAGTTCCAATGACGTGTTTGAAAGCTGCTCAAACGCCCTGTCCAACACGGAGCGCCCTACACTGGGAACTGAAGTCCACACATTCATTCGCTCAGAAACTGCAGAAGGCTGATATCACGGACACCACAGAGCTCTTACTCATGGTCAGGGAGAAAACCAGAGGGAAACACATTCAATTCAAACGTAGATGGCATGACGAGCAAGGAAAAGATTCAGATGAATATGTTGAAGGGTTTGAGTAATGTAACAAATTGGAAGCATGGAACCAAGGAGAACCATCAGCAGAATGAGAATATGAAAATGGAAATATTACTGCATCAGAAACCAGGTGCGGTCACTGAGTACACGGCTGATGGGTGACTGGGTCTCGATGTTAACTGGGGGACAGACAGTAGAATTGAATTGCTGATATTACAGCTCAAACTGGGCTTTCATGTGATGCTGTAGACAACAGCAGCAACAGAAGCAGGATTGTATTCAAACATAATCTGTAACATTTTCCCCAGGATATTCCATCAGTCTACCATTATCATCAAGCCGAGCAATGGTTCAGTGACGAGAGTGGGTGAACATGCCACGGTCAGAACCATGTGTACCTAAAGCTGATCACAACCCATTACAGATACCACACTTGAATGGTTTCATTCCAAACAGCACAACTAACATCTGATAGAGAGGACAAAATGATCCCAAGACCAACAGATCAGATCTAAGCTCTGCAATCCTGCCACATCCAGACATAAATGTCGATGTACTATTAAAAAACTTACTGGAGGAGAGGACATCAGAAATATCCCCATCCTAAATAATGGAACAGCCCGGTACATCAGTGAAAAAGAGAAGGATTTAGTATCTTCACTATCCTCAGCCAGAGGTGTTGAAGGATTGATCCACCTCATCCTCGCCATGATATCCACAGAATCATAGATGGCGGTGTTCAACCAATTCGATTCGCTGCATGAGACATGAAGAAACCGCTGAACACAGTAGATACGACAAAGACAATGGACCCTGACACCATTCCTATAATAGAACTGAAGACTTATGCTGCACAACAACCCGTGGTCCTCGGGAAGCTGTTTCATTCCAGCTCCAACTCTGACAACTCCCTGGCAATGTGGAAATTTATCGAGGAGAAAGTGAGGACTGCAGATGCTGGAGATCAGAGCTGAAAATGTGTTGCTGGAAAAGCGCAGCAGGTCAGGCAGCATCCAAGGAGCAGGATAAGAAGGGCTCATGCATGAAACGTCAATTCTCCTGCTCCTTGGATGCTGCCTGACGAATGCATCACATTTTCAGCAACACATTTTCAGCAGTGTGGAAAATTACTCAACTATGTCTGGTCCCCTAATAGGTGAATAATTACATTTTGACCATTTACCAACCCCTCAGTCCCTTCACGATAATCACATTGGTGGGAGTTCTTTTTGACAGAGCTGTCAAGCAGTCCAGAAATAACCCGCCCATTGTGGTTTCTGATAGGTTCCTATGTGGCGATGGTGCTGATGTGGAAATGTCACTGGATTACTAATCCAATACAGGATAATGCTCTGGCAGCTGGTGGAAGTTAAAAACAATTAATAAAATATCAAGATCTAGAATCTGGTGATTGTAACAATGACCTTACTTACAATGTTGATTGTAAACTTCGATCTCATTCCCCAACGTACTTTCAGGAAGTGAATCTCCCGTGCTTTTCTTGTTTGGCCTAAAAGTGACTCCAGACACATAGACATGTGATAAAGTCTTCAATGGTCCCTGAAATGGCCAAGCAAGACACTCAATTGTATCACACTGCTCCGAGGTCTTAAAGGAAATAAACAGACAGAATAACTGGCACCAGCCTCGATATCAGAAAAGGGAACGGGAATCACAGTCCTATTGACCCTGAAGAGTCCTCCTTCCTCACATCTGAGAGTTTGTGACAACATTTACAGAGCTTTCCCACAGGCTGCACAGAAACATCGGGAAAGGAGTAGGTCATTCAACACATTGAGCCTTCCCCATTCTACTTCATTGAGAAAATCTCCTCAAAGCAGTTTTCCCGACACAGTGTTCATATCTATTAATATGTTTAAACATTGTGAAATATAAAATAAGAACTGTTGTAGACCTTCAGTCCATCAATCTTGCTCCTCGATTCAATATACAGGCATTTCTCTGATAACGCGTGTTTATTCAACGTGATTTGACTGCAATGCGATTCGTGAATTGTGCACCTTTTTTCTATAAAGTGAGCTCCCGCTCACTGTGACGCGATTCCTTGCCAGGCACCATCTGTACAACAAAACCCAGCTTCAGGATCCTCTGTCTGCCAAATGCACCCTCTGAGTGTTCAGCTAAAACAGGAATGTAATCCGCTCTGCAAGCTTTGAACCTGAGCTTGAAACAGGGAATTGCTCTCTCCAATTAGAAAGAACTTTATTTCAAACCGCGGGAGAATCTTCAGGAGAACTGGAATTCCATGTTGGCATCACGTGGTCAGTCAGTCCTGAGCGCTTTCTGGTGAAGAGCTTGGTGAAAGGTACAGGGATGTAGCCAGTGACTGAATTGTCATTATTAACACTCTTTCATTACAATATATGATTTAAAGGTTTAATTAGACTGTGCTAGTGTGTGTTAGACTAACTTTAATTTTTGTTTTTTACTGATATTTTGCAGTTCGCCCATTATCCTCTTTTCCCCATAGACCACATTATTAATATTGCATGATTTTCTGCAACACAGTGATGCACAGGAAAGCAGCTACCACGTTATTGGAGAACAACCTGTAATGGTATCTGATCCTCTATCTTCATACCATACCCTGCTGTCTCCCTATCCCTTTAGTTTCCAGAAATGCATATTTATATTCAGTGCCTTGGTTTCCACAGCCTTAACTGTGAGATAGTACCCCAGGTTCACCAGTATCTGAGTGCAGACATTTATTCACATCTCAATGCAGAGTGGCCTGTCTGTACATAATACTGTGGCCCCTTGTTTTGAAGTCCCAGCCAGGGGAATTGTCACCCCTGTTTCCAATCTGTCTCGCCCTAACAGAGTTTTATATGTTTCACTGAGATCGCCACTCATTTTCCTAAAGCCCATGGAATACAGGCATAGCCGCCCCAAACTCTGCTCCACAACAAGCCTATCATCCCAGAGATCAGTCTGGTTATCCTTTACTGCTCTCCCTCAATGTCAGGTTTCTCCTTTATTGGGTAAGGAGACCAAAACTGCATAACATACTGCACAATGTGCGAGATGAGGTCTCACCAAGGCCCTGCTCAGCTGCAGTAAAACACCCTTACTCCTGGATTCAAATCCCCCTGAAATGAAGGTGAATACACTATTTATCTGCCTATCTGTTTTCTGCTCCTGCAAAATTGCTTTCTGTGACCAGTGCACAGGGAGATCCAGATCCTTTTCAATGCTACACCTCCCCACTTGTTGGGTCTGTGTATACTGGTCAGCGTGCCAATGCCATTCCCAGTATTGACTTCTCGATTCAGATCTCACTGCCCTACACTGACCTCGGAGGGCTGCACAGAAGGAAACAAAAATGCAGCTTAAGTTCCTTTATAGATCAACATTTTTCAAACAATCCCTTTTCAACTGATAGGCTCCCGTTCTGTTTTTACCATCAAAGGTCACAATATCACATATCCCCCATAGACCATATCCCCCACCCCTCATTGCTCTCCATCTGCCATGTATTTACCCAGACACTCCACTTGTCGCAATCACCTTGCAGGTTTTTGGACATCCAGCGCACCCACTCACAATCCGATATTGTTTAGTGCCACCAACAAACTTGGAAATATTAAATTTGATCCACTCAACAAAATATATGTTGTGTATTGGGAATAGCTGGAGCCCAAACCCCGATCCTTGCGATATCCTCCAAGCCTTCCTTTCAAATAAACCCATTGTTTTATTCCTAGTCACTGCTTCCTGCCCGCTCTCCCATTCTAAAACCATATTAGTCCCAGTCCCAGAGGATTTGAATTTGCATAATAGGCTTTGGGCTTTCTCAAAAATCTTTCTGAAAATGCAATTATATTGCATTGATTGCTTCTCCATAATTATGCTAAACGTCACTTTCTTAATTATGATTCCCATTTGATCAATCTCGGTTAACTTTATCTGTGCTCATTACTTTCAGTTCCAATACTTCCTCTAAGAGTGTTTGGTTGCAAATGTCATTCTATTCCTTTTTTCTCAACAGACTAATGTTCACTAGGATTGTTGGGAAGTTTTCTTTTTTGTTTTGTTTTCTTCTGTGAAGACATAACTAAAGTATTTGCTCCATAGTTCTGCCTTTTCCCGGTCCTCAATTCACTGCTATCAGACTGTAAGAAAGCTGCACATTTGTCCACTTAATTTTGCCACTGACATATTTTCATAAGATATTACAAGTTCAATCTTAAAACCCTTGTTAATATACTCTTCAGAAACCCATCAATTCGTATCTTAAACTACTCAATGATTGACATTCCACAGCCATACAAACACAGAAGCACAGACTTTGTCCCATCAACAATACAGCACTGTCTACATTAGTCCCATTTTCCGACACAAGTCCCGTAGCAGTTAATCTTATGGCATTTCAAGTGCACAGCCGTGTATTTTCTAATGGTTGTGAAGTTACCATGACAACTTCTCTCAGGAAGGACATTCCTGACCCCAACACCCTCTGGATGAAAAACAAACCTCAATTCCCTTCACTTTAAAATGTGCTGCATTGTTCTTGGCCCTTTGACTAAAAAGAACAGCTGTTGTCTATCCACCCTGTCCATGTCCCTTAGAATCCTATCCTTCTGAATCACGGCCCTCTCAGCCTTCTCTGCTCCAAACTAAACAACCTGAGGTTATCCAGCCTCTCTCCATAGCTGATATGTTCCAGCCCTGGGAACATCCTGGTGAATCTCCTCTGAGCCCCTTCCACTACAATCAGATCCTTCCCGTAATGTGGTTCCCAGAACTACACACAGTACTCCATCTTGGCCAAACCAAAGTTCTGCATAGCTCTTATAATCTATGCCTTGATGAATAAAGATTACGTTTACGGTCCCTTATGTTTTTTTCAAAATTGTGCATTAACGCATTTAGTCATATTCAGGGAAGCGTGGAGAAACACCCTCTGAGCTTCCTCGTGTGCTGCCATTCATTGAGTACTCCATGTCCAGTTCCTTCTTCCAAACTGTATCACATCATATTTATTAAGGTTACATTCCATCTGCCATTGCTCTGCCCATCTGACCATTCCATCTGTATCTTGCTGCAACATAAGACCTTCCTCCTCACTGCCAACCACCCGGCCAATCTTTGTATCAAACACAAAATTAGTTGTCACACTCCCAGCACCCCCGCCTATATTCACAGCTGCATCATTTATGAATACCCCAAATAATAAGGATAACGATCACACAACACCAGGTTATACTAAAACCGGTGTATTTGGAGGCACTAACTTCGAAGCGCTGCTTCTTCATGAGGTGGTTGTGTGCTTTGAAAGCTCGTGCCTTTAAATAAACCTGCTGGACTATAATTTGGTGTTATGTGATTTTTAGGTTTGTTCACCCCAGTCCAACACCAGCATCTCCGAATCACAGCACTGATCCCTGTGATACACCATTGGACATCAGTCTCGAGTCACACAAACAGCCTTCAACCACTACCCTCTGTCTCCTAACACTAAGTTGATTTGGATGCAACTTGGCAAGTCATTAATGACTCGTATCTATTCCCTTGTTATTCATTTCTGCTTGACACATTTGCAGAATATCTGGAGATTTTCCTTAATCTTACACTGCCAGCAGGTTTCTATGACCCTGTTTTAGGCAGTTCTCACCGAGTGATGAATTTCCTCAAAGTTACAGTCTTAAGTGGCCAATCCCTTATCTTGCCATTATTTGCCTTGAATTTGGATTGGGGAGCCAGGGAAGCGTCCTGTTAATTTCCAATTTGTTATATGTTTTGTGAATTTTGTAAATCTCACTGTGACCCACTTCTCATTCTTTGAAACACTGGAGAACATAGGCCGAGTTTCCTCATCCAACAATCCCGCCATCTGTGAGATTAATCTGGACAACGTCCATTGCAATTTTATTGTGGTCAGTATATTTTTTCTCAGATTGGGTCACCAATACTGTACATAATGGATGCAGGTTCGCTCGCTGAGCTGGCAGGTTCATTTCCCGACGTTTCCTTACCTTACTAGGTAACATCTTCAGTGGACCTCTGGCGAAGTGATGCTACACATTCCTGCTTTCTTTTTAAGGGTTTCTTTGGATTGTTGATATCACTTCCTGTGGCGAAGTCACTTTCTGTTCCTTTTCTCAGGGGGTGGTAGATGGGGTCTAACAACTAATAGCACATCGAGTTAGACGTCTGCCAGAAATACATGTGGATTCTCTCCATTGATCCTATTAATTTCTAAATATCCATTATCACATGCTGCATAATAGATTACAACAGTTTCCCTGCAGATGTCAAGTTAATTGTTCGGCAATTCTCCAAACTATGTCTTCTTCCCTTTATAGATGCTTGGATCCCTTCTATTAATCTATCGTGCTTGGACCACGTTTAATAACTTCCATTTATCCGGAATGGCTTCCGGCCTCTGCAGAATACACAGGAAAATAATACACAGTCGTCGACAGTGCAATTAATACTTCTGTTGATGAGTTATGTCTGACATTTTAATATGAAGTACTTCAGGTTTGTCAGGTTGAGCAATGCTCAATCAAGTTACACTTTCAAATACTACCTTGTTCCTGATATAAATTGACTTTTTGTCTTCAGTTGCACAAGCGCTACATGATCACTTGGTATTACTGGCTGATTTTATGGATCTTCCTCCTTGAAGACAGATACAAAGCAGCTGATTATTTACTTGGCCATTTCCCTGTTCTTCACAATAAACTCTCCTCTCCCAATTACCAATTTCCATATTTGACCTTGCTTTTACTTTGTTTCCTTTGAAATACAGATTGTAGATTTATGCAGTGTTTTTGTTCCTGTTTGTTCGCATTCATGTTCTATTTTTGATTTCCTTATCAGTTTCATGGCCCTTGTTTCTGGATCGTGAATTTCTGAGAATTCTCAGGTTTCCACAATGACTGAAATTGATCTGAGGGCATTTCCTATGATTAATACATTTTCGAATTTGTTATGTTCAACATCATTGTTTCACTTTTCCTTTCTTTGGTGTTTGTACCTGAAATAAAAAGACTTTGCAATATTTCTGTAAATTTCCTCGTCCTGACCATATATATTCAGGAACACTGCAGGAGGACATAGAAGGAATTGCCGAAGCCCTGGCTGATATTTTTGCATCATCGCTGGCCAACGGGCGAAGTCACGAAGGACTGGGGGACAGCGAATGCTGTGTCCTTACTCAAGAAGGGCTACAAAGAAAAACGCGGGAGCTGTAGACCAGTAAATGTAAAATCTGTTGTAGGTAATTTACTTGAACAGGTTCTGAGAGATAAGTTATAAATGCATTTGGAAAGACAGGGTGTGATTAGGAGCAAGATTAGCGTGGTGCTGGAAAAGCACAGCAGACCAAGCAGCATCCGAGGAACAGGAAAACCAACATTTAGGGGAATAGCCCAACATCAAACTCAGCACGGCTTTGTGCATGGGAGATCATGGCTCACAAATTTGTTCAAATTGTTTGATTAAGTGACTACCAACGTTGAGGAGGGCAGGATGGTGTATGCAGTCTTAATGGATTCCAATAAGGCCTTCAATAAGCTTCCAAATGGTACACTGCTCTGGAAGGTTAGATCGCATGAAATTGGGGAGGAGCTGCCAAATGAGATGCAAAGTTGCCTTGTTGGTTGGAAGCAGAGGGTAATAGTGGAAGGATGCTTGTCAGCCTGGAGGCCTGTGATTAATGGAAAGCCTCACGGGTTACTGCTTCGCCCACTACATATTACATATATCTGTGGTTTAGATGAGAATGAACAGCCAGATTTGTAAGTTTGAAGACAACACTAAAATAGGCAGCATCGTGGAGACTCAGGAAGGTTATCAGAAATTTCAGCAAATACAGCAGTACCTTGATCAGCTGGAGAAGTGGCTGAGAAATGGCAAATGGATTTTAATATAGATCAGTGTAAGTTCATGCATTTAAGAAAGTCAAATCAAGGTAGGAATTTCATGTTGAATGGTTGGGTCCTAAGGAGTGTAGTGGAACAGAGGGACCTTGGAATTCATGTGCATGGTTCTCTGAAATTTGATTCAGAGGTAGACAGGGCAGTGAAGAAAGCTTTTGGCACACTGGCTTTCATCAGTGTATATCTACGTTGCAATTATACAGGATGTTGGTGAGGCCATACTGGGAGCGTTATGTTCAGCTGTGTTCACTTTACTATGGGAAGGATGGTATTAAACTGGAAAGAGTGCAGAAGAAATTTACAAGAATGTTGCAAGGATCTCAATGGTTTGAGTTATTGGGAGACGTTGGACAAGTTAGGACATTTTACTTAAGATGTATGAGGCTGAGGGGGAATCTGAGAGAAGTGTATAAGATCATGGTAAGGACGGACAGAGTGAATGCACTCAGTTCCTTTTTCCAGGGTTAGGCAATCACGGACAAGAGGGCATCAGTTTAAGGTCAGAGGGGAAACAATAAAAGGGAACCTGAGGACCAACTGCTTTTCACACAGGGGTGATATGCATATGGAATGATGTGCCAGTGGAAGAGTTTGAGGCAGGCACATTCGCAACATTTAAAAGGCATTTGTACAAATACATGTACAGGAAAGGATTAGAAAGATACAGGACAACAGCAGGGAAATGGGGTTAGCGTGGATGGACAGTTTGGTGGGAATGGACGTGTTTGGGCTGAAGGGCCTGTCTCTGTGTTGCCTGACTATGACTCCAAAAAACATTGCATGCCTCCCACTGTATGTTATATTGTACTTTCCCAATTCACTGGAGGGAACTTGACCCTTTAGCCTCCAGGCTACCATGATTTTTAACCAGAACGTTCAAGCATTCTATATTCATGCAGACACCGTGTAAACTGCACCTTATTAATGTCTCTGTTCCTTCAAAGCTGATTCAGAGCAAGGTCATTAACTCTTCCTTCTGATCACACAACAAACCCAAAATAAACTGCTCTATAGTTTGCTTCACAACATACTCTTCAACCCACCTCACATACACGTACAGAATTTATTTTGCACAGCATAAGCAGTCACTTAGTTAATACAGTTTAGATGCAATTTGAGAACATCCTACAAAACTGCGGTATCCTTGATACTTGCATATCTAATTCCCAGAGCATATGATGTTCAGATTTTCTACAACCGATATATAACACAGCAATATTTGCTGTGCCTTGCTCTTTGTAAGTTCTACATAAACTGATTCCGTAGACTGGGAGGGACAGGTCTGTGTCATTATTAGTGATAGACTTGGAAAGGACATTCGGGGAGGCTCACCTTGACGCTGAGATGATCTAAAGATATCTCCATCAATACAGGACAAGCATCAATATCCTCCCGGCTGTCTCAGGATAATGGTCACCGAATTCTCTCTGCTCTGTCACCCTCTCTGTATATCTGTTATAGCATCTATCCCCAGAAAATCCTCATGCTCTATCTCCAAATAAGGCTCAAGCACTACCGCACTCACTATTGAATTCAGCAACTTCCTTCCCACACTTTTTCTGTCACCTACGCAATACTCCCACACATTAATAATGATATATGGATTCAAAACTGTCGACTGTCTCATTCCGGACGACTCACAATTCCTCCCAGATACACCTCCACCAGCACTAACTGCAAGGCCATCTACTCCTGCCCTCACTCCATCCACCCCTTTCTTCTATTCCAAGAGAAAAAGTCTGGAATAGGACAGAAATGGCCAAGCCGGGTGGTGGAGGGCCCAATATCCATTCCCTCACCCCCCCCCCCCACACCCGCCATGTGGGAGGAACCTAGTACAAGATGAAGCGGACTGGGATGCCTCGCGTGAAATTTCTGAAACATCCATGTCCCACTGACCGATTAAAGAGCAGTGCTCAGTGAAAGACAATTCTCACTGTAAACACATTGGCATTTCAAACGACAGTCCTTTAACTCCCACTCCCCCACCCCCAAATACAGTTACCTCACTGCACAGAGATGCAGACACAGAAATACACAGAATTATTGGTATCACCCCATTATACGAACAAACACAATACATACAAGGGAATAGACATACACACACGTAGAAACACACGCAAACATACAGAGTCACACACAAATAGACACAAACATAGATAAAAACACACAGGCTGATACACAGAAAGACAAACGTAGAAGCACAAATACCCAGATGACAAGCAGATGGACAAACATATGCACACGTCGACACAGAGACAAATTGATAAGTTTTTGTTTTATAACGGGATCAAGGATTCTTGGGGGAAGGCAGGAGAATGAGGTTGAGGAACAGAAAAGAAATTATTGAATGGCAGATCAGACTAGATGGGCCGAATGGCCTCATTCTGCTCCTTTTTTCATGTGGTGCTATGCTAACAGGTATTCTCTTCCTGAGACAGCAGCAGAGACTGGGTTTGATACATATTCGATTGGAAAGGTTCAGTGGGAATGTGGCACAGGTTTGGAGTCCGGAATGGTTTATGTTTATTCCTAATTATTCTGTCCTTATATCTGCAAAGAGGTGGTGATTTGATGTTCAGTTAACAAAGTCTTAAAATAACAGGTTCCACAAAGAAATAAGGACGTACCTTTCACTTTAGTGTTGTGCTACCTGTGGTGTCCTCATCCTCAGGGAGCAGTGAAGACTCGTTTATAGAGTCATAGAGATGTGCAGCATGGAAACAGACTTTTCAGTCCAACCCGTCCATGCCGACCAGATATCTCAACCCAATCTAGTCCCCCCTGCCGGCAACTGGCCCATACACCTCCAAACCCTTCCAATTCGTATACCCATCCCAAATGCCTCTCAAATGTTGCAATTGTCCCAGCCTCCACCACTTCCTCTGGCAGCTCATTCCATAGAAGTACACCCACTGGGTGAAAACTGTTGCCCCTTAGGTCTCTTTTGTATCTTTCCCCTCTCATCCTAAACCTATTCCCTCTAGTTCTGGACTCCCCAACACAAGGGAAAAGACTTTGCCTATTTAAATTATCCATGCCCCTCATAATTTTGTAAACCTCTATAAAGTCACCCCTCAGCCTCCGATGCTCCATTTAAAACAGCCCCAGCCTGTTCAGCCTCTTCCTGTAGCTAAAATCCTCTAACCCTGGTAAAATCTTCGTAAATCTTTTCTGAACTCGTTCAAGCTTCACAACATCTTTCTGATAGGAGCGAGAACAGAATTGCACGCAATATTCCAACAATGGCGTCAACAATGTCCTGTACAGCAGCAACATGACCTCCCAACTCCTGTACTCAATACTCGAACAGTAAAGGAAAGCATACCAAACGCCTTCTTTGCTATCCTATCTACCTGCGACTCCACTTTCAAAGAGGTATGAAGCTACACTCCAAGGTTTCTTTGTTCAGCTACACTCCCGAGGACCTTGCCATTAAGTGTATAAGTCTGCGCTCGACTGATCTGTGTTGGGCAGGAGAGTCAATGTTTATTGCGAACAGACAGGAGACGGATGGACAGACACATTCGGAACAGCCATGAGCATTCTGAATGGTGCAGGCAAATGACCAACTGTTACCCCTACCCCGTGTGTTGTTCCCTGAATCCACCCTCGAGGCTATTACATGGTAGGGGACCACCCCATTCAATCAGACTGGATCGATACAATGAGACAGGAGGAGACCATTCTGTCACTCTAAGGAAATGCAAAGCAATACAGAATGAAGTCATTCAGCTCGTTGAGTACATTACACAGCCCAGCAGGAGGCCATTCAACCCGCCTGAACGGCTACCCAGGAGCAGGGAACATTGACTCTCCTGTCCAGCAAAGATCAGTCGCTAACAGGGAATAGAGAGTAGAGACAAATGTTTATTTTCAGGCTGCAAAGCTGTAACTGATGGAGTGCCTCAGAGATCACTGTAGGGTCATCAATGATCAACAATTTGTATCCAAGATCTGAAAGAAGGGGAGGGAATTGTTTGGAGCTCAATTAGCTCGTAATCCAAGATGGTTATTTAATGTGTCATCAAATGAAGGTAGTGAGTCTGCAATGTGTAACAGACAGGGAAGGTTAGTGAGCAAACCTTCAGCAGAAATAGCATAAGGTAGGTTGTGTATTTTGGCATGAAGAATAAAACAGTGGTAAACAATGTAAATGCAGAGAGCTTGCAGAACTCTGTAATTCAGGCGGTTTCTATGTTCCTAGGACATGAATCATATGAAGTCAGTCTGCAGATGCAGCAAGTGATTTGGAAGGTAAGTGGAATGATGCTGTTTTTGGCAAAAGGTATCAGGATTAATCGCAGGAATGTTTAACTGCATCGGTACGAGGGCATTGCTGTGACCACATTTGATGCACTGTGTGCTGTTTTGATCCCCGAAACTAAAATGAAAGGATTTAATTCTTTTCGAAGATTTTCAAAGAGGTTTCCCTTTACTCATTCCTGGAATGCCGGCCTTTTGTTATCGGGGATTATCAGTTTTGATCTTAGCTGAGAAATAGAATTCAACCATCCATGACGTTCTGAAGAGTGTATCAACTGGATGCACATTAACTCTTGTCAGGGAGACTAAAGCTAGAGAATAAATTTTAAGAAAAAGATGCATTTATATTAACACACATACTATGAAGACACCTACCAATATTTACAAATTACACAGACACATGTAAGCATGTCTTCAAATTATAAAGTGGGGACCATTTTGCGATTGAAACAAATGCACTTGCATATAATCTATAATCGGGTTTTCCAGAGAATGTTCCAGAAGAGCACACCTGGTCCAGTTTGGTGTTCAGTTGACATTATCGTATGTTTCAACACAGAGAGGGAGAAAAATGTCCCCCGCCTGAGAAGCAGCAGCCTATTGATCTCTCTCTCTTACGTTGTTCCATCCGATAGCAAAGTGTGAGACCATAAAATCCCTGTGTTATCTTTACAACTTGTGAAGGATTTCTGGTAAGAATTCACTAGAATCTCTCCACTGCCTGAAACAAAGGGAATTCAGCCAAATTCAACTGTTCCAGAGTGAAACCCCACTACCAGTAACTTGTGTGAGCAGAATAACTTCAAAGGCAGAATAACGTTTGGGGTACTCTATCATTTTACCATTTGTTATGAGTCCAACGTTCTGTGTCTCACACTTTTCTAGAAAATGACCTACTCTGAGACCTACATCATTGGTCACATCACAAAAATGGTTCCATTTAAGATTGGTGTAACCAGTGGAGGAGTGGGACTGGAAAAGGACGGAGTGACCTTCCAACATTGGTTGAAACACAAATGAGAAATTTTCAAAGGGCTGTTCAAGTGGAAATTCCCTTCCTCAGAAGTTTGTGGTGCTGGATGCTTGCATTTATTCAAAATTATATTTGGTGACATTTGACAGACAAGTGAATGCAGACAAATGGCATACAGACAGAAAAATGCTTTTGAGACCACATGCACATCACCCATGGAATTTGTGAGTGGTGAAACGGTGACAAAGTGTCTAATAGCCCACTCCTGCCGCTCAGTCCTATGTCCCTATGTTCTATTCAGCTCCTCGCAGCTCCTGATATTAGCAGATGGAGGCCACCTGCTCCAAATACCTGGTCCACCGGAACACAGGATGTCATCCTCAAAACTGTCACACACGGTTTGGTGTGGGTTGGAAAATGTTATTTGGAAAACTAGGCTGGTTTCGAAAGACAGCTCTGGTCTCTTTACAGAGTATCTCCTCTCTGCAACTTGTGCTTCATTTGTTGGTGATGTTGGAGACTCAGATTCACTGTGAATACAGCCCCCATACCTCACCCTGAGATGACTCACAAAATACTTTACTCTCTGTGACTGCAACATTCAATAACAGAACGTTCAGGAAAATTACAATTATTAACTTTATAATTACAGAATATGAGAACATAAGAAGCAAGATTAGGTGACTCGGATGATCAACCTATTGTATACCATCATGGCTGACTTACTGTTATCAATAACTGGTCTTTAAAGTCCAATTCTTCACACCCTTTAGCACTCTGACAGGCCAAAAAATTCATGTACCACCTCTTTGAATACTTTCCGTGATGTAACTCCCCTCACTATCTAGCCCAGATAATTCCTGGCATTGATTACCCTCTATGAGAGGAAAACACTCCCAACACAGACACCATCATCTATTGATGTGAACAAGAGGTGAACACAGGGGCTCAGGAAAGAGTGAATGGCCTTGATGACAAGGTAGCATTTTACTGTGGATGACATCAGGACCACCTACTTATTTGAGATTAATGGGAATTAGGTATACCCACCCCACTGGTTTGGGGTCTTTCAGAGCACAAAGAAAGATGTTTATGGTCGGTGACCGACAATCCTTTCAGTCCTGGGACATCTCTGCAGGAGATCCTCAGGGTAGCTGCCTGAAAACAAACACCTTCATAAGATCAGAAATGGGGATGGTTACTGAAGACCACCCAATGTTCAGAACAATGTGCCACACCTAAGCTCCTGAAACAGTCTGTGTCCATGTGCAGTAAGACCTGGACAACATTCAGGTTTGTGCTGTTAAAGTGTCGGTAACATTCATGTAACAGCAAGGCCAGACACTCTACATTTCCACAGTTAAATGAGGAGCTCATTCAGCATCTCAGGCACATTAGAAACAGATATGTGGAAGCCATTCAGCCCATCGAAACTACTGAACAAAGAGAAGAATAGCCGATTCAATCCTCCTGCCTGTTCCACAGGAAGAGAAGAGGTCTGATTACCGCATCAAGCTGTTAAACAGGAACAGACAGGGCCAAGTCCGACCCATGAACCTGTTCCATGGGACATGGAGGAGGCCATTCAGCCCCTCGGGACACTTATACAGGAACAGGAGGGTGCCATTGATGCTCCAACCTGACAAATCAATGGAGCAGAGAATGCACTCTGAGACGGATCCACGATGTTCTTCATGGCTCCATTACCTGTGGGACACTTGAAACTTTAATATGGTTTGCTGCCAGTGAGGAAGGTAGCCAGATGCTTTGTCTGAAATCTCAGAGAGGCATCTTCCATCTCTGAGAAGACAGACCCATGTCCTTCATGGATGTCAGAAGCTGGTGGGAATAGTTAACTGTTTTAGAATGAAGGTATTGTGGCTGTAGTCGGGATTGTGGATAACATGACGTTTAATGCAGGATCACACCCTAAATGCACTGTATTAATGTGGGGAGAATTAATTCAAAGACTGACCCTCTGTCTCTCTCAATAAACAAATGGAGTCGGGGTGGGATGAGGGGAATGTCCTCTGAGGCTCTTAACCTATTGAGAATCACTTAACCTGAGTTAATAAAACCCATGGAATTTATCATCGTATCAGTGCCTGTTTAGAACATCATGAGTGACTGTCCATCCCCCTTCAGGTTCAATACAATCATCTCTTATTCTCTCACTGAGCTTCACTCTCTGCTCATGGTGCCATCATCCCAGGGATTAGTCTGGTGAAACTTGAGAGAAAGTCTATCCACTGTACCCCAAATACTGCCTCAACAACACTCTCAGGGATGATCGCAATAATCATTTTCTCTCACTTAGACATCGCCGTTTCTTTCCTGTGCCACAAAAAGCCATTCTTTCTCTATGCACTACGACTGACATGGAATGTATAAGTTCCTTACATCTGTACGTCAGCATCAAGAAAGCCAACACCAGAGATGCGTATGGAGATGTGCATCACTCTCGGGGAGAATTTCAATGAGATTGAATACACCTAAAATAGGGAATGACACCGACCTGAATAGAAATGAGCTATAGGAATACGGGAAACAGGCAGAGGAAGGGAGCTATCTTTACTTCTGTTCTTCTCTCACAGGATGTATGCAGCCCTGGTCAGGGCAGCATGTTATGCCGATCTTGAACTGAGTGTTTGGTTCAGCTGTTCCACAGGACAGTAAAGAGAAAAGCACATTCCTGTGGGATTGTAGTGTTACAACACAGGATACATTCTCCTGCTTAATGTAAAACCAACAACAGGGAAATGATTTATCCACTGCACTAATCCATGATAATTCTAGAGTCCATAACTATTTGAAGTAAAAATTAACAACTTTATTTCTTAAAGCATAACAGGAAATAATAGATGAATGAATATTTACAGCTTCTTCCTCTAAGCTATATTTTGTCTCCCCCCCCCCACTATATTAGTTCGATTAGACTCCTAATTAAGATTTACAAAACAAAACTTCTTATCTCAAAACCGAGAAGCTGTCGGTTCTTCTCCATATTCCTGTCTTCTTTTCTTCTTTGAGATTCTGCTGTTCCAAGTTAATAATCAATAAAGTTACCGAGAGGAAAACTATTTTTCAGGCAGTCTTTGCATGCTGGTAACTTGGCAGATCTCCTCTCAACTGTCAATTTCCCGCGGTCTTGTACCCCCAAACCATTGGACTGTGTCATTGGCTTTTAAGATTATCAATATACTAAATTCACACTTGATTGGAGGTGGGCACTTTGGGTTATAACTTAAACAGTTTGGCTGAATTTGTTTTTGTCTTGAGAAAATAAACTAATCGACCAAATGTTACATTAAATCTATTTTTCGGAAGACTTGGTGCTGTCAGGTAGTTATTGCTGGCTTTTAATTCTGTTAAAGGTGCAGAACACCCACATGTTCCTCACAGAAGTCACACTGAAACCTGACTAGAGAAGAATGACCCATTGACTTCGCTTAAGGACTTGGGGCAAACAGATGGGCTTTTATGGCAAATGAAAATTGTTGCTTTTAATTTCCCTCATGAGATTTCAACAGACTATTATTCTGTGGCTCTAGAGTATGAGTCTTGAACACCATAAACTGTCGTCCCGTATGTACAGAGAACAAGTTAAACATCCTCAGAGCAATTTTTTTAGTGATGGACATATGGTTAGAAGGAACTTGAAACTGTTAAACAAAGGCACAAATTCTGGTTTATTCAGAAGTTGCAATGAGACTGAGACGGGACTGGAGTATCATGATGGTGATATTGGACAGGATTCGTGCGTGGGGAGGAGATGGAGATGTAAATTTGTGAAGGACAAAATGGGTTATGGAGTTTGAGAACAGTCTGGTTTCTTCTTGCATATCAGTGAGTAATTTAGAAATAGTAGTTTGACACTGATTAATATAAGGAAAGGAGGTTTTGTTTGTAACTGAAGACATTGTCTTGCAATTTTCAAATTTTATATATCATGAGCAGAAATTCAGTTCAACCCAGTTTAGTAGACAAATATAATGACTTACCAGGTACACCAACTATAGCGAGGATGGGATAGTAACCACCTTGAATAATCCAAAGGATATCCTGGATCCGTGATGCTAATGATATCCAAGGCTGAGAAAGGTAGTAAAGACCCAAGGATAAACTCCTGACTGTTATTGTAATATTTCAGTCTAATATTCTCCGATTCTGATAGATTGTAGAACCATTCCAGTCTAATGATCTCAGATTCTGATCCATTGTTGTACCATTCCAGTTTACTAATCTTAGATTCTGATCCACTACTGGAACATTTCAATCCAAGGTCCTCACATTCTGAACCATTATTCTAACTTTCCAGTCTAATGTTCTCAGATTCTGATTTCTACTCCCCTTCTCTCTCGAGCTGATGATCCCTGTTAGTGCTGTCAGTGATGCTCCTTCTCATACTATGGGATAACACACTGAAAAGAGCCCATTTATCATTCACTGATGGAAACGCTCCACTGGGATAATTAGGATCCACGGAGATTGACATTAATCACAGTCACTGAACAAATAGCTCCAGTTAACCCCTTTCAATTTAACATTGATTTTATTAAAATTCTAAAGAACATATAAAATTTATACATTTGGCATGAGATATGTGGGAGTGACTGAGGGACGGAATATTGGAGATGGTAGATTGATTGCGTGCAATCATTCAATCTGCCTTGGATATGGTAATAATGACAAAGGATTGTCTGAACATTAACAAGTTTCTCCGTTTATAAATGGAAACATACAATCTGCAACTACTGATCAGTGATTATAATGTCAGTAAAATATGGAGAGAACTTTTCTAGTCCAGAATCTGACAGGAAAATGTGCCTACGATAACATGAGTGAGAAAGGACAACTGACATGAATATGTCAACAGAGAATATGATGTGACACACAATTCAGATGAGTATTCGAGAATCAGAGAGGGCAGGTGAGGGTCATGCTGTTCATGTTATCGATGTCAATCAACTGTGATTATTTTCCATTGGATTTCAATTGCAGTGTGATTATGATATTGGGGACATGGCTGCTGAGACTGGAGTGAGGAAACATGATATTTCCCACTCATCACTAGTGAAACGTTACTCTTTGTAAATCATTTGAAGATCAAATTTCAGGATACAGCTCCAATGAGGAATGAGGAGAGCCAATATTAACCATACAACCAGAAGATATTGGAGCAGAAATTTGGACATTAGGCCCCTTGAGCCTACTTCACCATTCAATGATGGCTGTTTAGCTTCTCAACCCCATTCTCCCGCTTTCTACCTGTAATCCTTGATCCCCTTTACAGTCAAGAACCTATCTGTCTCACTCTTAAATGTACGCAATGATCTGGACTCGACAGCCCTCGGTGGCCTCTGTGGCAGTGAATTCCATAGATTCACCACTGTCTGGCTGGAGATGTTTCTCTTTATCTCTGTTTGAAAAGATCTTCTCTTTACTCTGTCCCTTTGGGTACTCGTCTCTCCTACCATTGGATATCTCTTCCCAAAATCCACTCTGTCCCACGGCATGCAGTATTCTGTAAGTTTCAATTAGACCTCCTAACATCTTTCTGAACTCTATCAAATACAGACCCAGAGCCCTCAAATATTCTTCATATGTTAAGCTTTTCATTCCTGGCACCATTCTTGTGAATCTCGTCTGAAAACGCTCCAGGACCAGTACATCCTTCCTGAGATATGGGACCCAAAGCTGCGCACAATAATCCAAATGGAGCCTGACCAAAGCCTTGTAGAGCCTTAGAAGTACATCCCTGGTTTTATATTGAAGCCTTCTTGAAATAAATGCCATCATTGTATTTGCCTGCCTAACTACTGACAAACTGCAAATTTACCTTTCAAGACTCCTGGACTAGAACGCCCTAGTCTTTTTGCACTTCAGATTTCTGAATTTGCTTGCTATTTATAAAATAGTCTATGCCTCTATTCATCCTGGTAAAATGCTTTTCCACACTTTTCCACATTGTACTACCTCTGCCACTTCTTTGTTCACTCTCTGAACCTGTGAAAATCCTTCAGCAGGTGAAAGTGAGGACCGCAGATGCTGGAGATCAGAGTCAAAAAGTGTGGTCATAGAAAAGTACAGCCTGGCAGGAAGCATCCGAGGAGCAGGAGATTTGACGTTTCAGGCATAAAGCCTTCATCAGGAATGTGGGGTGGGCGGAAGGTGCCAGAGAGATAAATGGGAGGGGCTGGTGCTGGGAGGAAGGTCGCTTGGAAGGTGACAGCTAGATGAAGGTGGGTTGTGATAGTGATAGTTCAGAGTGGAAGGTGGAGTGGCTAGATGGGAAGGAAGATGGACAGCTAGGACAGTTCAAGAGGGCGGTTCTGAGTTGGAGGGTTTGATCTGGGATAAGGTGGAGGGGAGATGAGGAAACTGGTAAGATTGTCCTTGATACCGTGTGTTGGAAGGGTCCCAAGGCAGAAGATGATGCGTTCTTCCTTCAGACGTCAGGTGGCTAGAATTTGACAGTGGATGAGGCCACAAACCTGCAAAGCCTTGGCGGAGACGGAGGGGGAGTTGAAGTATTCAGCCACAGGTCAGGAGGGTTGTTGGGTGTGTGTGTCTGAGAGTGTTCCCTGAACTGTTCTGCAAGTTGACGTCTTCTCTCGCCAATGTAGTGGAGACCAGGAGCAATGGACACATTAGAAGAGGTATTTGGATGCACAGGATGTTATCTGACTGATGTGGAAGGATCCTTTGGGGCCTTGGGTGGAGGTGAGGAGGGAGGTGTTGGCACAGGTTTCATACCTGTTGTAGTGGCAAGGGAAAGTGCCGGGAGTGGAAGGTGGCTTGTTGTGGTTGCGTGGACCTGATGAGGGAGCTGTGAGGGAATGGTCTCAGCAGTATGATGATAGGGGTAGGGAGGGAAGTATATCTCTGATGGTGGGGTCTGACTGTTGGTGGCAGAAATGGTGGAGGATGATGCGTTGTATCCTGAGGTTGGTGGGATGGAAGGCATGCACCAGAGAGGTTCTAACTTGTTGTCGTTGGAAGGGTGAAGCTCATGGCTGAAGTTTTGGGCAGTTGAGGAGATGCGCCAGAGCACCCTCCTGCAGCCAAACCACCTCTTCAATGCTACCTGTCCCTATATCTATCTTTGCACAGTTTGAAAGCTTAACCCAAATGCCCTCAGTTCCATCATATAGATAATGAATGCACAAAGTGAAAAGTTGTGGTCCCAAAACTGAGTCTTGAGGAACACGACTTGTCACTGGCTGCCATCCTGAGAAGGACACTTTAATCCACACTCTCTGCTTTCTGTCAGACAGCCAAACTTCAACTTCCACCTTGTCTCTAACACAATGGACGCATATCATTCTCAATAGCCTCATGCATGACACCTTGTCAAAGGATTCTTGAGGTGCAGATGGATAACATCTATTGGTTCTCCTTCATCAAATCTGCACATTACTCCCTCAATGTATTCTAGCAGGTTTGTCAGGCATGACCTCCCCTTGATGAAACCATGCTGACTCTGTCCTATTTTACCAAAGACCTCCAAGAATTCAAAAATCCCATTCATCACGATGAATTCCATGATGTTACCCACAACCAAGTCTGCAAATCAGTCTGCAGTTTTCCATCTTCTGCCTAACTCCCGTATTAAACCGGGTGTCATGTTAGCAATTATACAGCCACTTGGCCCTTTCCTGATTTTAGTCATTCCTGAAAGATTACCACTTTCGCTTGTACTAACTCTTCAGCGATCTCCCTTACAAGGCTGGGGTGTAATCCATCTGGTCCAGGTGAGTTATCCACATTCAGGCCATTCCGTTTTCTAACATGTTCTTCTTGGTGATGGCCACTGTATTTAGGACTGCCCTCTCACTCTCTTCAAACCTTGGGTAATTACTCGTGTATGCCACCGTCAAGACTGATGCAAAATTCCTCAGCCATTTCTTTGCTTCCCACTACTGTCTCTCCAGCATCATTTCCAGTGGTCCATATTCACATTTACGTCTCTTTTGCATTTTATATATCTAAAGAATCTCTTACAGTTTCCTTTATATTACTGGTTAGCTTAGCCCCATACTTAATGTTCTCCCTCCTTATTTATTTTTTCTTGCCTTCTGTTGGCCTTAATTCTCCAGTTCCCAACTGCTCTTCACTCTGCTTGCTCTTTTGCTTATATGCAATCCCTGACTTCCCTTGTCAGCCCTGGTTGCCTCATCCTCCCTGTACCATACCTCTATTACTCAGCACGCATCACTGCAGTGTCTTTTAAATTATCATGGAATCTCCAGCCATTGCTTTTACCCTGTCTTTCCGGCTAGACGCCTGTCCCGGTCAATTCTACCCAGCTTCTCCCTTATGCCTCTCCAGTTGCCTTTATTCAGCTGAAATACTGTCAACTCTGATTCTATCTTCTCTCTCAAATTTCAGAATAAATTCAACCATGTTCTGATCACTGCTTCTGAAGTTATCCTTCACCTTAAGCTCCCTTGTCTAGCCTGCGTCATTAAATCCAGTGTCATCTGTTCCCGAGTGGGCTCCACCACATGATGCTCCAAAAAGCCATCCCGTAGATATTCCTCAAATTCCTTTTCTTGCGATTCACTACCAAACTGGTTTCCCATTTCACTTGCATATTGAAATCCCCCATGATCACTGTAACGTTGTCTTTTCTACAGATCTTTTCCATCTCCTGGTGTATCTTGTGCCCCAGCTCCTGACTACTCTTTGGAGGCCTCTGCAAGTCTCCAACTGTGGTTGTCTTACCTTTGTGGTTCCTCAATTCTACCATGCAGATTCTAAACCATCTGACCTTATTTCCTTTCTTTTGTTGATTAAATTTCATTTTTTATTAATAATGTAAATCCACTCTCTCTATCTTTTCGATACGATATGTGTCCTTGAATATCCTGATCCCCTTGCAGCCACTTCTCTGTGATGCCCATTACGTCATACCTCCCAATTTCAATCTATGCCACAAGCTCATATACCCTATTCCTTATACTGCTCGCATTCAGATATAACCCTTCAATCTTGTGTTAACGTTCCCTCTTCTATTGCCATTTGTTTGTCCAGTGTGATTGAATTTTGATTGCTTACACTTTCCATACACTCTGTTCTATTTGCGTCTATGCTGAAGATTTTAAAAACCTCTCTTGAGCTCTGTGCTCTTACCTCCTCTTTTCTTATTAAACCCTATAAGGAAACCCCGACCCCGCGCACACACACACACACACACTCCTAATCAGTTTAAAGCTCTGTCGACATCCTTGGTTAGGATTCACTTGGACTCTGGTCCCAGCACGGTTCAGACGAAGACTGTCCCATCAGAAAAGGTTATTTCTTCCTCAGTAATAAAATGTGTTTAAAGTTTGTGAGAAGATTTGTAGCTCGGGTGCTCATTGTTGTATTTCTGTTCGCCGAGCTGGGAATTTGTGTTGCAGACGTTTCATCGCCTCTCTAGGTGACATTCTCAGTGCTTTGGAGCCTCCTGTGAAGCGCTTCTGTGATGTTTCCTTCGACATTTATAGTGGTTTGAATCTGTCGCTTCCGGTTGTCAGTTCCAGCTGTCCATTGCAGTGGTCGGTATATTGGGTCCAGGTCGATGTGCTTATTGATTGAATCTGTGGATGAGTGCCATGCCTCTAGGAATTCCCTGACTGTTCTCTGTTTGGTTTGTCCTATAATAGTAGTGTTGTCCCAGTCGAATTCATGTTGCTTGTCATCTGTGTGTGTGGCTACTCAGGATAGCTGGTCGTGTCGTTTCATGGCTAGTTGGTGTTCATGGATGCGGATCATTAGCTGTCTTCCTCTTTGTCCTATGTAGTGTTTTGTGCAGTCTTTGCATGGGGTTTTGTACACTACATTGGTTTTGCTCATGCTGGGTATCGGGTCCTTCGTTCTGGTGAGTTGTTGTCTGAGAGTGGCTGTTGGTTTGTGTGCTGTTATGAGTCCTAGTGTTCGCAGTAGTCTGGTTGTCAGTTCGGAAATGCTCTTGATGTATGGTAGTGTGGCTAGTCCTTTGGGTCGTGACATGTCGTCGTTCCATTGTCTTTCCCTTAGACATCTGTTGATGAAATTGCGGGGGCATCCGTTTTTGGCGAATACCTTGTATAAGTGTTCCTCTTCCTCTTTTTGCAGTTCTGGTGTACTGCAGTGTGTTCTGGCCCTTTTGAATAGTGTCTCGATGCAACTTATTTTGTGTGTGTTGGGGTGGTTGCTTTCGTAGTTCAGGATTTGGTCTGTGTTTTTGGCTTTCCTGTAAACCTTTGTGGTGAATTCTCCGTTCGGTGTTCTCTGTACCATTACGTCTAGGAATGGGAGTTGGTTGCCCTTTTCTTCCTCTCTAGTGAATCGGATTCCTGAGAGTGTGGCGTTGATGATCCAGTGCAATTTCAACAACAGATGCCTAGGGGAAAGACAATGGAACGAGGACATTCCGCAACCCAAAGGACTAGCCACACTACCATACATAAAAAAACATTTCTGAACTGACAGCCAGACTACTGCGACCACTCGGACTCATAACAGCACACAAACCAACAGCCACTCTCAGACAACTCACCAGGACGAAGGACCCGATACCCAGCATGAGCAAAACCAATGTAGTGTACAAAACCCCATGGAAAGACTGCACAAAACACTACATAGGACAAACAGGAAGACAGCTAACGATCCGCATCCATGAACACCAACTCGCCACGAAACGACACGACCAGCTATCCTTCGTGGCCACATACACAGATAACAAGCAACATGAATTCGACTGGGAGAACACTACTATTATAGGTCAAGCCAAACAGAGAACAGCCAGGGAATTCCTAGAGGAATGGCACTCATCCACAGATTCAAACAATAAGCACATCGACCTGGACCCAATATACTGACCACTGCAATGGACAACTGGAACTGACAACCGGAAGCGGCAGATTCAAACCACGATAAATGCCGGAGGAAAGATCACAGACGCGCTTCACAGGATGCTCCCAAGCACTGAGGATATCACTTAGACAGGGGACAAAACGTCTGCAACATAAATTCCCAGCTCGGCGAACAGAACCACAACAATAAAATGTGTTTATTCAACACAAAATACTGGGACAAAAAACAAGCGTTTCAGCACATACCAAAACATGAAAAATACAAAGAGACAAATCTGTTAAAATTCACTTACGATGTGGAGCTATATGAATTGAAATGTGAATTACAAAACCACGGACGAGGTATTCAAGCTTTATTGGTCATTATCTGACCCACAGCTGAGGTACTGATTTCCCCCCAGTCAGTGATCCACCTCACTGAGACTCTCTCGCCCTGTCTCACACATTGTCTAGTTGGCCCAGAATTTTTAAATTAATTCATCTTCTCCCTGGAACCAATCTATTGTTATTTTGGAACTTGTTCAGCAGTCAGCAACACGGTTCTGTGAAATTATTGGCGATAAATGATCTGGGATGACAGCATAGTGCTCACAGGGTACGGCACCAGACAAAGGGCTTGCAGTCTGTGGGAATTTCTAAATAAAATTTCTGTATGTTTGTCCTCATGCTGTCTTCTGATCTAACTTCATACTCGTCTGACACCCCTTGCTCTCACTCACTCTGTCGCTTCATTTTCCCTCCATTCCTTTTATCTCTCTGCACTTCCTTTTTCTCTGTTAATTTTTCTCTCTCTCACGCACACACAGTTCACTCTGTTTTCAAATTGTACAATTGGCTAAACGGCCTCGTTCAGTGCTCTATTAATTCTGAAGCTCTCTGAACCACTATGAAGACTTCAGCACAATAAAGACATCAGGTGCCTGGAGAGACAAGCTGGTCCTGCGAAGGACACAGTGCAGAATAATCCTTTATCTCTTCCTGTTGCCTGTTGTGCAGTGGCCTTGTGCAGTGCCACTTTTACAATAAACCCGTCATATTTGCAGCAATTCTCCATCAAATACAAGTAAATATACTGCAGATGGCAGAAACCTGAAACAAACATAGAAACATACTATGAAGAGAGAAACGAGTTAATTCTCCCAATGCAGACACGGGGAGATTGTAAAAAACTCCACAAAGACAGGGTCCAGAGATTGGAATTATTCTTATTTGAATGAAAATAGTCTTATCAGTGATAGGCAACATGGTTTTGTGCAGAGAAGGTCATGTCTTACCAAATCAATAGATTGTTTGAGGAAGTGACAAAGTTGATTGATGAAGGAGGCACTGTAGATGTCATGTACGTGGACTTCAGGAAGGCGTTTGGTATATTTCCCCATGGTTGGGGTATGTCGAAAGTGAAGTCACATGATGCACGAGCTGGTGGATAAAGAACTGGCTGGGCAACAGGAGGCAGAGAATAGTAAGGGGAGGGAGTTTCTCAAAATGGAGAACTGTGACCAGTGGTTTATTTTAAGATGTTTCTGGAAAGATACATGAATGGCCTGGGAACAAAGGGATACAGATCCTTAGAAAATAGGCGACAGGTTTAGATAGAAGATTTGGATCGGCGCAGGCTCGGACCACCGAATGGCCTGTTTCTGTGCTGGAATGTTCTTTGTTATAAGATTAGCAATGACCCATCAGACCCCAGTAATGGTCTCCTCCAACCTCTTCCCTCAGACTAAAAGGTACAGAAGCTTGAAAACACTGATCAGCTGGTTCAGGAACAGCTTCTTCCTGACTGTTATTAGACTGATGAGTGGACTCCCTAATCTCAGATAATGCTGATCTTGTTCCTGCTGATCTCGCCTCGCACACGCCCTGTGCATCGTAACCTGCATGGCTCTCAAACATATTTTATAGCCATTGTTCTGTACATCATTGTTTACTATGCTTTGTCTGCATTTCTTGGTAAAGGTCAAAGTAAATCCTCACCTCCCTTCCCCCAGTTACTACAGTGCTCACTTCCACCTGTCTCTGGTCCACAGCCCCAGAACCTCCCATTCACCACCCCCAGTACACTGTGACCCCATCCCCACTCCCTGTGTGCTTTGTATCTCACTATTTCTCTCACACTGTCTGTTTCCTAGTATTATCCTTTTATCTGTCTTCTGTTTCTTTCCCATAACTTACTATCTCCCCTTCTCCCTGTTCTTGTGAATGTTTGTTTCTTGTTTTGTTTCCTTTCTCTGTTTTACTGACTGTCCTTCTGTTTGCCTCGCTGTGTTCTCTCTCTCCTTCTACATGTCCATCTCTTTCTCTCTCGTTGTGATAGTGATGGCTTCTCTATTCTTTTGAAGCATGTGATGGCTCTTTGGTTGGATGTTAGAAATACAATAAATTCAATTATGTTTTGGTATCTTAAACATAATTTAAATTTATTGGTTAAATTTCAATTGTTGTCAAAACAGCAACCAGAACTTGGATCTCCATTGAACAACCAATTCTTACATCTAAATATTTTGGAACTGCCTTCTCCCAGTGCTCTGCATACTGGCAACTGAAAGCATTCTATTCACGTGCATAATAGTGTGACGGTAACTGCTCTTCCCAGGACCATAAGAAACTACAGACGGTTTTGTGCACAGCCCATAAATATCATGGAGGACAACCTTCCATCCATTTATACTTCTCATTGTCAGCGAATGGCTGGCAACATCAAATATCTCTCCCAAACTGATAATGATCTCCCACAACCTCTTCCAGGAGGGAGGAGATACAGAGACTTGAAAACATGGACCAGTATGCTCAGGAACACCTTCTTCCCTACCGTAATTAGACTAACGAATTGACATCTCTAATTTTTCAAATAATGTTAATCTTGCTAAATTCGATCTTGAATCGCACTGCTCCTGTGTTGCTGTCACCTTGTTTGCCTCACTCTGTGTAAGTGCCCTGTGAGGCTCAAGGTCTTCTCAAGGGCAATCAACAAAGTGAACTAATGCTGGCCCACCCAGCGATACCTATATCCCATTAATAAATATAAGAACATGACAATACTCAGGGAACACAGACAGGTGGGATCAAATCGCTTTAAACATGATCTTAGATAGATAGAGATTTCCCTCGGTATCTGAAAGTAGAGTGTTCCGACAAAGCCTTTCATAAGCTGATATGGCATAAAGTGAGGGATCATTAATTTATGTGGGGAAAATTTAATTTTCTTGTTAAAAGTGAAAATCCTCTACGGATTTCTTTTGATTAGTGAAAACAGAACGTAATGGAGGTTTTTCGGAAAGGGAAATGGCAAAATGCGATTTTTTTAAAAGCGGGGGATACGTGTAGCAGCATGGGCGTGATATTCAGGAAGATTTGAAAAGTTAAAAATAAATGAGGTGATTCTCACATTTTATTTCCACCCCAGCTGATCATCATTCCCTTTGTTTGCTCTTTGTCTTCTATCTCTCTCTTTCTCTATCGATTCAACTCACTCCTCCTGCCCTTCAAAGCTGACTTCCCTGTCACCAGCATTGTTCACACTATTTTCCAGCTGCTTTCAGTTCAGAAAAGCTTCCCAGAACTTTCTGATCTTTTCCTTGCATTATTTATGCAATTTCAGATCTCCAGCATCTTTCAAATTTGTTTAACCTTCAAATTTGTTATTCCATGGGAAGTCGGCATCTCTGCCCAGGGCAACATTTGTTAAACATCACTAATTGTCCTGACTCTGACGACATTCCACAAGCCAATAGAAAGTCAAGCACACTGATATGGGTCTGAAGTCACACTTAACCCAGAACGGGTAGTAACATTAGATTTCTTTACCGAAGGTCATCAGTGAAACAGGAAAATGTTCAGACAAAATGTGGTTTTATAGTTGTTTTTCGTGAAATTCACTTTTATTCCAATTCTTATCACTTTTATTTAGTTCTGCCATCAGCTGTGGTAGGACTTGAAACAAATCGCTTGAAACAATGTCTTTCGTTTAATAAGCTTTGCTCCTGAATTATATCCAGCGACATTCCTACTCTGATACATTGTCCTAATCATGAAGTAACGTCTGAGACAAGAACAATTTTGTGATTGAAATACTTGTAACTGGAAAAGTGGCCAGAAGAGAGCTTGAAACATAAAGTCTGAATTTTACCAACGAGCAGACAATGGTTTGTTCAGCCACAGCACTGACGCAGAGATGGAGACTGGGGATATTATGACCTGGTAGTCGACAGGGTTCGTGACAGAGAGAACAAGATACATAAATCAGTTCAGGGCAATAAGAGATCTCGAGGTTGTGCACAGTTTTGTTCTCAGATGTTTGTAAGGGATTGGTCTGCAATTCAGATGAATGGAAACTGCAATTGAAGATAAAAGTTTTTTTCATTGGCAAATATAGATAATAGAAATTGCAATGAAGTTTAAAATTGTTTATGGGCTTAATGAATGGACAGAGGTAGAGAACACCAACAATAGCGAGAATAGGTTATGATTTGGAGATGCCGCTGTTAGACCGGGGTGTACAAAGTTAAAAATCACACAACACCAGGTTATAGTCCAACAGGTTTAATTGGAAGCACACTAGATTTCGGAGCGTCGCTCCTCCACCAGGAGTAACACACTCTCCACTCCGCCCAATCAGCGCCACTAATATCCGATAAGGTAGACATTTGCTACAGAGGGAAATTTTGAAAAGATCCAAGGAAAGCCTCCTCTCCATTTGTGTAATTATCCAGTCCATTGTTCGCAGATTCAGATCTGTCCTCTCCACGTCTCTCCAGCTGCTGATGTCTGTTACTGTTGGAGCTGATGCATCTGCTCCTACACTGGGACAGCGCACTGAGTGAAGCTCCTCACCAATAGGACACAGATACAATGCATGGAGACTGACATCAATCGCGGTCACTGAGCAAACAGGTCTAGCTTTCAATACAGCACATTCAGTTCACAACATATCTGGACTGGACTGGACTGGATTCTGACATTGCTGGCTATTGGTCACATCTCCCATCGCCAATTCCTCGAGTGAAGTCAGTTGTGAGGGAGAATGATGGAAGTTTTCTGATCGCAGGCTAGAATATCCTGCCTTGATGTACGTTTGCAATGCTGTCGTCATCATACCCGGAATCTCTGCCCCTCCACAAAATAAAGAAACACAGTCAGGATGTTGTTACTGTGCTGATCTCTCCTTCACGGGAACAAACCCCAGCCAACAGACTGTCACTGGGCACAATTGCCCTGAACATAGACAGGAACTGTGGACTTCTCTGAATGGTCCTCTCACTGCTCTAATAAAGAAACGTTGGACCTTCCATATAGAATATGCTTCAGTAATTAATTTATACAAATTGACAAACATCTTAATGCAGTTTTATTTGCTGTAAAGCAATAATTTTTCACCTTTTTTCCCCTCAGCCCAAAACCAAAAGTGAACTTATTCATTAAGACTTATGAATTAATAAGTCAGATTTACCGAGTAGATCGGGCGGAATGGGGATAGTGGCTGTGGAGACTGCATGGGGAGTACAATGATATTCCCCAGTCATCATCACTCTTAACGTCAGATAGAATTAAATATAGTTCACAACAAGGAACGAGCGAACGCTTGGGATATGTAATGCTCAATGACAATGTGAAGTGAACCGGATAATTTTAAATGTGATAAAGTGAACTATATTATATATACACACCATTTCATCATTGGGAATACAGATTGAGTAGTGTCACCGCATCTGAAGCATTAACTTTGATGTCTCTTCACAGATACGGCTAGACCTGCTGAGCTTTCCCTCCAACGTCTGTTTTTGTTTGAGATTGATCATGTTGTTCATATCTGGCAGGATGCTTACAATTAAAAGCAGATGCTAACAACAAAATGTACAGAGGTGTGGAGACAATACAAGAGAATGACAGTAGAAATATCGCTCATTCCAAACTGGAAAAGACAATGAGCTGAGTTTTCACCACCTTTGCTGTAATAATTCTATGTTATGCATTGAAAGCTTTTGGAGATTGGGGAGACAAGCTTGTTCAATGAAGGACACAAGTGTTCCATCATCAAAAATCTATTGCTATTCTTTCATGAAGTTCAGCTGCCTCTAAAATGTATTGTCAAACAAAATAGATTTCCTGAGATTTACAAGATGTTGAGATTTTCTTTTTACTTTCGATCTTAAAGAAGAGACAGATTTCGGCTGTAATTCAGGTATCACAGACACACCAACAGTAATAGAAACATGAAAGTACCACATTGTCCAAACATTACCAAGGTCAACATGTAGACCTGTCAAGAAACATGCAATAAAGTGATAATGGAAACATGAAATGCAAACAGAAAATGCTGGATAAACAAAAAACGTGAGGATGTGTCTGCAGAGAGCAGCAGAATTAACACATGTAATATGATGTGACACTGTTCTGAAAAGTCCTATTAGAATGAAAGGTTAATTTTTTGCATCTCTGTTCAGATGTTGCCAGATTTACTGAGTTTCGCTTCAGCTCTTTTGATTTCTTTCTTCTTTCTGAACTGTGACAAAGTGTCTGATCTGAATGATAGCAGCAAAGCTGTTATCTTAGTTGAATCTCGAGTAATTTGTTATTGATTTTAAATGAGAAATTACAAAGTTCCTATGTTTGACAGGGCTCTAAATATCGATGACGTATTGCATTGTGAGACCTTGCGATGAAAATGTTGAAACAAAACAGAAGTTGCTGTAAACGCTCAGCAGGTCTGGCATCATCTGTGCAAAGAAATCAGAGTTAACGTTTCAGGTCCAGTCCCCCTTCCTCAGAACTGATAGTAACACGGAAAGTGTTGGTTTATATGCAGAAGAGACTGGATAGCTCTTAATGGAGACTGTTAGTAACTAACAATAGGGTGTGAGTAATGGAAGGCTATGTGACAACTCGGCCTGGTGTATGGATAGGGGGCTAGGACATTGGGGATTTCAGGCCCGAAAATTATTGAACTTGACTTTGAGTCTAAAGGACTGCAGAGTCCACACATGGAAAATGAGGTGTAGTTCTTTTAGCTTGCGTTGAATTTGCCTGGAACACTGCAGCAAGCCTGACACAGCGATATTGGTCAGGGAACAGGATGGGCTGTTCAACTGGCAGGCAACTGAAAGCTCAGAGTCATCTGCAGCGGTCCAACTTGGATGTTCTGTGAAGCGGTCACCCAGTCTACCCTTCATTTCCCCAATGTAGAGGAGACCACATTGTGAGCAGCGCATGAGGTAGACTGGATTGTGGGAAATGTTGGTAAGGTGCTGCTTCACCTCGAAGGTACAGTTGGGCCCTTTGATACTGATGAGGAGGGAGGTAAATGGGAAAGTGTCAAACCTCCGGCAGGGGAAAGTGAAGTGGACCTGTGGTGGGAGTGAATAAAGAGTAGACCAGTGTATCCTGGAGGGAATAATCCCTCTAGAAGGTGGACAATGGAGGAGAGGTGAATATGTGCAGGTGGGGCATCTCACTGAAGGTGGGGGAAATGTGGGCTGATGATCCTCTGCATGTGAATGCTGCTGGGATAGTAGGCAAGGGTAAGGGAAACTCCGTTGCGAGAGGGAAGGGGAGGGGCAGGCTAGAAGTGCAGGAGATGGGTCAGATTCACTTGAGGACCCTGTTGACAACAGTGATGGGGAATCCCTTGATTGAGGAACAAGGTGGACATTTGAAAGGCTTCCTTATTGAATTTAGTATCAGCAGAAGCAATGCGGTGGAGACGGAGGATCTGGGGGAATGGAATTGAGTCTCTGCAGGAAACCAGGTGTGAGGATGTATACTCCAGGAACCTGTGGGAGTCGGTGGGATAATACTGGATATCAGTTGCCTGGCTATCCCCAGAAATGGAAGCAAAAATGTTGAGGAAAGAAAGTAAGGAGCCAGAGATCGACCAGGTGAAAGTGATGGAGAGTTTCAAATTCCAAGTGAAATCGGTGAACTTTTCCAATTCCGGACAAGAGAGAGATGCAGCAGCGATGATATCATCTGTGTATCGGACAAAGATTTGTGGATGGGTGCTGGAGTAGAACTGGAACAGGGAATGGTCGATGTTCCCCAGGAAGAAACAGGCATAACTGAGGCCCAAGTGTGTATCCGTGCACTTCCTCCGTGTGGCAGGAGCAGGCTGAAGCAATGGGTCTGCCTGGGCTGTTCTGTTTGTGAACTTTTGAGAGGAGATAGAAGCGAGCTCTGCTATCAGAGGATTATCAGCTCGGGGGCAGTTAGGGGCGTGGGGCGAGTTGGGCAGAAATCTCCAGACGAAATGTGGTCAGTTATCATAGTTGATACAATTGCCTGATGTGCCATGGTAGGGTCATGGTCTAGGGGGAGATTAGAGGCAGTACCTGAGAGTGGGCGTTCAACCTTTGCAATGTCGAGGTCAGTCCACCAGACTATAGCAGCACCACCCTTGTCAGCACAGGCTGAATAACACAGTCAGAGTTGGACCTAAGCACATGGAGTATAGGCTGTTCGGACATTGATAGTATGGATTTGGTGAGGCAAGTGCAGAGAAATTACGACAACCAATGTCAAGTTGAGATTTATCAACGAACCGATTTAGTTCAGATAAAGGCCAGAGGGAGGAGTCCAGGTGGAGGGAGAGTGTTGGAGCTGGGTAACGGCGTATTTGGAACAGGGAGAGGAATATTGCTGAAAGAAATGGGCACTGAGGCGAACGCAGCGGAAGAGCTCAACTAAATGTCATGCCTAAAATTCCTTAAAGTAGGGGCACAGAGAGGTAATGTTCAGATATTTGCTGAGTACAGAACATTCAGCATCAGAGAGTGGAAGTTAAGGAGGGACGGTGAATAAACGATAGGAGGTGGAGCTGGGGGAGGGCATGGAGTCAGTGGGCAGGTATGAGAGGGGAGGAAGGTTCCAGAGGGTCAAGGGCATCTCTACCTTGTTGCAAATTGTGTGACCAGTGCATCTGTTTAGCATGACGAATGAGCCGGTGAATAAATTAGAATTGTAGAGTGGTGCAGTCTTTAGACAATATAATGCGATTCTGCTGGACAGAGAAAACGTTGATCTCAGTGGTACTGATATCGCACGATCAGACCTCAGAAAGTAAATGATTGACTATAATTGGGAAGGTATACTTATTGTAACATCCTTATTTCAATGGAGTGACACTCAAGCAGCAAGGTCTTATTTTTTTCGGAGACTTTAGACCAAACTTTAAAATATAATATGTCTTGATGTTATTAACAAGAAAAAATTATCAATGGTTTTGGAAGGCACTAGCAAGGGCAGAGTTTATTTGGCATTCACAATAGCTCTGGGGAAGGTGTTATTGTTCAGTGAGGAAATTACCAGCGCAAAATGTCCTGCGATTCCCAGTGACCACAGTTTACTCAGGATCTCTGATGTCACAGGAGTCAAATACTACTTTAATGCAATGCAAGTTACTCTGATCTCAACTCAACTGACATTGGAAGATCAGTTAAATGAATAAAGAATAAAAGGCCAGTACACAGCCTGTTAGAACAATGTGCTCACTCTACTCACAATGTTTAAGGTAAAACTGATGCATGGATTTCTGACTGTGAGGAGAGGTTTGTCCTATTTGTGATGAGGCTGTTTGGTTAAGCGCTGTGACAGAGAGACAGAAAGACACTCAACTCTGTACCATGGGGAACAAAACCATCCTGTTCACGGTGCATCAGATATTGACAGAAAAAACTATTGCCAGTTCCTATTGGACATTGATCATCTCAATCTCATCATTCACTGATGCTCAATAGCAGCCCAGAAGCCAGCGGCTCCCATCATCCCAGTTGGAAAGCAAAATGGGGAAGGAATGGCCAGAGAAAGTGGGAGTAACTGGGGAATTGGTGTATCTTACAGGTGAGTGGCAGAAGAAGAGTGTGAAGGGAGATCATCAGTGGAAGAGAATGTAGCAGCAGAAGGGGTAGTGCAAGGGAGGTAGGAGTGTAAGAAAAGAGTAGGATGGAGGAGGAAGAAAGGCAGATGAAGTTTTAGTGACAGGGAAAAGCTTGCTTTTGAGGAAATGAGATTGGATGAGAAAACATCACTGTACAAGAAAATCGGGATCTGGATTCCATTCAAAATTAAGAAAGGATTTCTTGTACTTTCTCTTCTATCACTTGATTCTTGTTCAGGTTGTACATGTACTATATATTTCTATATCTCCATCAAGTACAGACGACATGTTTCTTTCTCCCCTACGGTGGTGTTTCAATATTTTTGATTTTTTTACAGTATATATTTGCTTCCAATGGATATGAGAATATGATTTGATCTTCTGCAGTTTGCCCATAATATAGAATTTATTGGAATATTTATCCTCATCACACTCGCTGATTAAAACAAACAATAAATGAGTGCATGTTCATCCTGCAGATGAAAAATTTCTTCAGCTCTGGCTATTGCAGGGAATGTTACAAAGAACAGTGCCACGCCAAATGCTAACGTTCTACCGCAAAATGCCAAATCCTAGTTTATCCTAAAGTATTTACAATGTTTATAAACAAAACATGCAGAGGGGCGGAGTGTAAAAGGTGAATTCAACTCTGTGTCGAAAATGTTAATTGTGGATCCCTCATAAAATGTGTGAACTACATCACTCATAAATTCACCAAAATAGGAAAAGCAAGAGACTGTAATTGTCCAATCATCATCTAAATAACATCTGGCGAACAGGAAGGAAATCACTGGTTGTTTGTGATATTCAGAAATGACGATTGTGAGAATGTGGAAGGTGGGGAGCAGTGGAATGATGACCAATGTTATAGATGACACAAAGATGGGCGGGGTGGATTACAGTCAGGAGGAAAGTGTTAGGCTACAGAAGGATAGAAACAGATTATTCAGATAGCCAGATCAATGGCCTGATGAAATTTAACACCGATAATTTGGGAAGATGCAAGTCAGAAGTAACAAGACAAGTGAGTACTTAAAAGTGAGTATGAAAGAAGAGGGCTAAATTTGCTCCTTTTTTCTTTGCAGCAGGGAAAGTTGAGGAGGGAATATGGTACAGGTGTACAAGAGCAAATGGGGTATGGAGGGGATGAACAGACAGCAGCTGTTTTCCTTCGTCAAAGGATCAAAAACAAAGAGACACACTTTTAAAGTGAATGTCAGGGGATTGAGAGAGGATTTGTGGAATGTGTTTAGAACTGAGTGGATGGTATGAATCTGGAATGCGTTGTCTAGGAGGGTGGTTGAGGCAGGTAACTTCACAAACGTTTAAAATGTCTTTGGATATGCACTTGCTGGCACAGACGTGATAGGCCTGTTTTTCATTGCATGATTCTTTGCAGTGGCAGCCATGAACACTCTGGCATATTCTGAAACAATTAACAATGGCAGTTGGTGCTTTGTTCCTTTGACTGTACTCAGTAAGTGGCTATATTGCAAACCAGCATCATCTCATGCAACTTCAGCACTCACTCAACCAAAGGCAGCCCAGCCATCTCTGGGACCATCCAGTGAAATTCATATGCTCAGTGGATGCTGTCCAACAACAACACTGACACTATTCTAGCTGTATGCACCATTATTAAAGCTACAGCCATAATATGAAGACAGCTTTTCCTCCATTATAATACAGACCTCTAGCAATAAGGGTGTTATTTATCTGAAGCATAATAAATTCTTTCCCAGGTATTCACTTTTACAAGCAGCAAGTTTTCCTGTGTTTTGCTGCCAGTTGTTTATCATGGAATTCCCCAGCCCAACCTCTTTCCCATTTAACATTTTCTTGTGCAATGTCTCCCTGATCCCACACACCTCACTCCGTCACATCCCCCACACTCTCCATCCTTACTTGTTAATCTCTGAAAAACCTGCGCCTCCTCTCTATAATTTATTCCAACTCCCAACTCACTGATTTGATTCCTTCTCTCGGCATGGTCATTAGACTGGCCGTGCCTGATGTCCTATTCACCTAACCTTCTGCTCAGTTCCTGATCTTCTGCTTTGGTTCTCTCTCCTGGTTTATTCAAATCCATCTGACTTGTACTAGACAACATCCCCACATGATGATGGTGCTTGTACAGTTACGATACAATCTGTCTTTTTTGTACAGGTCCCCACCTGTCCTGGAAGAGATTCCAATGATACAACAATCTGGAACTCTCACCCCTGAACTAGATTTTTAACAACATGTTAAGGTTTAGTGTCTTCCTCATCTTTCTCTCTTTTCCACATGGCACGGGGAGTAATCCAGTGATTACAGAGGATTATTCTTTCTCTTTCTCGCTCGCTGTCTCTCTCTCTCTCTCATATACACACACACACATTCAAACACACACAGAAAGACACTATATTACTTTGCAAAATAATGCAAATAACCTTAAAATAATCGGAATGACAAGTGGAATGAAGTATTTAGTTAAAGGGAGGATGAGAGAAATTGTGCTTCTTCTGGATGTCAGTTTGCTCGCTGAGTTGGAGAGTTCATTTTCAGATGGTTCATCACTGCACTAGGGAACATTATCAGTGAGCCTCTGGCGAAGTGCTGATATTATGTCCCACTTGCTATTTATGTGTTTAGGTTTCCTTGAGTCAGTGATATTATTTCCAGTATTGGTGATTTTATGTCGGGTTCTTTTTTTCAGAGAGTGATCGATGATATCAAAATCGATATGTTTGTTGATAGAGTTCAGGTTGGAATGCTATTTTTCTAGGAATTCTCGTGCGTGTCTCTGTTTGGCTTGTCCTAGATGGATATGCAGACCCAGTCTAAATCGTGTACTTCCTCATCTATAAGTAAGGATACTAGTGATAGTGGGTCATGTCTTTTTTTTCTGGCCAGTTGTTGTTCATGTATCCAGGTGGCTAGTTTTCTGACTGTTTTTCCGATGTAGTGCTTGTAACAGTTCTTGCAAGACTTATTCTTGCTTGAGCAGAACAGACAAATATGTGAACTAGTTGCGGTGCTCAAATGTATGAAAAAAAGTTGTCGAGTAAAACAGGAATACTCTGCTTCCGTTAGTTGGCATTACAGCATCAAGGAGTTCTTATTTCAAGCTTGTCAGCAAAAGAGCCAGGAATGAGATAAGGAAAAACTTCTTTATTGAGATAGTTGTTAGGATTTGGAATGGAACTGCCTGGGAGAGTTGTGGATGAACATTAAAAAATAGAACTGGATATGCATTTGGAAATATGAATTTAACAGGCTGCAGAGATAGGGTTGGCAAATTGGAGGGACTTGGGAGACATTCCTGGAGCTGATGCCCACACAGTGGCCAATGGCCTCCTCCTGTACTTTAAGGTTTTGCACTCTATCATGTGTCTGATGCGAATAAAATTCAGGATCCGATTATTTCCCATTGTAAATACTCACGAATATCTGATTACTTAGTGCAGCATAAGCATTTAAAATGCAACTACTGCAAGGTCAGCTTCATTAAATAATCTAATTATTGCTCAGAATATGAATATTTGAAATGTTGAATTCCAATTACGAAAACAAATCTGTCATTGCTTTGCCACAAATCTCTTCGAAAAGGTTTGACTTTTCACTTACACGATTATATGCTCATCGTTTTTGTTCACTGTCTGCATTTCAAATTAAATAACATTCTTTCTAAAAGTTAAACGTTTTCAAATTATTGTTCACTAAAATTTGATAGCACAAATCATTTAGTTAGTTTAATATTCAAAGAGCATGTTGAACTATAGCCATTTCTAATTCGCTGACAAATAGCTGTAGCTTGTACATTTCAGTGAGAAATTGAACTGATTGATTATATATAAATATATAAGAATGCTCATTCTATTTGATTATTCAATCGTTTGCTCACCCTGAACATGTAATCACTCAGAAGCCAACCACTTTCAAGATGTTGGAGTGACAATGCATAGTTTTGAATCCTGACATTGTTTGTGTAATTCTGATCGCCAAAAGAGTTACATCCATGTTGTTTGTTTGATACAAAATAAAATGTACATTCTTTATTTCTGTGTTAGAAAATCTTGACAGGAGTTTATATTTTTGTTCCATAAATATAGAATCAGCCTAATTCTTTTCAGAGATTATAGTTCAGTCGAATAATCATAGTTGACGTCTTATTTTTGCGCAATTCACGAAACATAGCAAACATCTGATTAATACATGGGTCACCCAACAGATTGTATCTGAAGAAAACAGCAGCAAATGACAAGTCAAGAATTACGCTAATAACTGAACTTGGCGGAGCCTGTCTGGTGTAGGACACGTCACATATTGCACTGGCATTCAGTTGAATGGAACAATGAACAACATAACTGGAAGTTTTGGGCTAACGCCCCTCCCCAGCTTCCTAATCTCACTCAGATCACTCCCTCACACATTCAACAATTGAAAAGAATCCAGAGGCTGGGTGAAACATAAAACACAGAACAGTACAGCTTAGTGCAAACCCTTCAAACCTTGACGTCCTGCCGAACCTTTATCCTACTCGAAGTTCAGACTAACTGACATACCCTTCATTGTACTATCATTCATGTGTCTATCCAATAGTCACTTAAATATCCGTAATGCAGCTGACTCCACTAACGCTGCTGGCAGTGCATTCCAAGCACCCACCACTCTCTGTTTAAAGAACCTACCTCTGACATCTCCTCAAACCTTCTTCTAATCATACTAAACTTATGCCCGCTCGAGATAGCCATTTCCATCCTGCGAAAAAGTCTCTGGCTATGAACTCTGCCTATATCTCTCATCATCTTATACACGTCTATGAAGTCAACTCCCATTCTTTATTGTTCCAAGGAGAAAAGCCCTAGCTCCCTCAACGCTTCTTTGTAAGAAATTCCATCCAGTCTCAGAAGCATCCTGGTAATTCTCCCCGGCACCCTCTCCGAAGTCTCAACATCTTTGCAGTAATGAGGCGACTAGAACTGAATACAATACTCTAAGTGTAGTCATAAGAGAGATTTTTGGCGCTGCAGCGTAACCTTGCGGCTCTTAAACTCAATCCCTGGCTAATGAAAACACCATACATCTTAACAACCTTATCAGCTTGGGAAACAACATTGAGCATCCTATGATATGGACCACACGATCCCTAGGGTCCTCCAGTCTGCCAATAATCCTGCCTTTAAACCTGTATGCTGCATTCGAATTCGACATTAAAAAATGAATTGCTTTACACTTATCCAAGTTGAACTCCATCTTCCATTTACCAGCCAATCATGTCAATGTCCAATTACAACCTAAGACAGCCCTTAACACTATCCATAACTCTAACATCTTTATTACATTGTAAAACTTACTAAAGCACCCTTTCACTTTATCATCCGAGTCATTTGTAAAAATCACAAAGAAGAGCAGTCCCAGAACCGATTCCTGAAGAACGCTACTGGTCACCAATCTCCAGGATGAACCCTTTCCATGTTCTACCACCATCAGTCTTCTACAGGTCAGACAATTTGTATCCACACACACAGATTTCCCTGTTTCCTTGTACCCCATGCCTGCTTACTTTCTGAATGAGCCGATCTTATGGTAACTTTATTAACCACCTTGCTAAACTCCATGTACATCACATCCACTGCTCTACCTTCATCAACGTGTTTGATCCCATCCTGAAAGAATTCAATAAGTTCTGTGAGGCATGATTGTCCATCAAAACGCCATGCTGACGATCTCTAATCAAACTATCTCTTTCCAAGTAATCATAAATTCTGTTTCTCAGAATCCTCTCCAATACTTTTCCCAATACAGAAGTAAGACTGACTGGCCAGTATTTCGCAGGATTATCCCTATTACCTTTCCTGAACAAGGGAATAACTTTTGCCACCCTCCAATCATCAGGCAATACTTCAGTGGACAGTGGGGACGCAAGGATCATCTCCAAAGGCGCAGCAATCTCTTCCCTCACTTCCTCTGGTAACCTGGGGTGCTTCCTGCCTGGTCCAGGGGACTTATCTATCCTTATGTTTGCACTTCAATCAGTCTGTACTCACCTTACTTTGTCTACCCCCTGTCCAAACAACTGACTGACTGCTTTCCATTTCAGGGCTATATACAGTGCTGCCCTCCTGAGCAAGTACCATTCCAAATTTCCCATGGAATGGAAAAAATGTGAATGCACCAATGTCTTCCTGATGAAGGGACTCTGCTCAAAGTTTTCACTCTCCTGCTCCTCGGATGCTGCCTGACTCGCTGTGCTTTACCAGCACCATACTTTTCGACTCTGATCTCCAGCATCTGCAGTCCTCACTTTTTCCATTACTGAGGGCTGACCCCTCTACACACTAAGCAAAGTAAGGTATTTGGAGCTGACTGTTCAGTTCTGAAACGTTGCATTTGATTAACACATTAATTAAAAAAGAAATTACAATTCAACAATTATTCATTCAGTCCCAGAGTTACAGTTTTAGTTCATGGAAAGGCAGTTTGATAACAAACAGTAAATACTGAAGAACTGCGAGGTACAGAGTATTCCATGTGCTATTATCCAGGCTGGATGTCCTTTACATTAATGTTGGGAATATTATCGGACCGACAGGTGTGATAAGAGAATCAGTTGACATTTTTACAGTGTGACATTTTTGCCATCACAGAGATGTGTTTGAGGGTGGTCAGGGCTGACAACTCAATATTCTGTGGTACAAGAACTATGGGCAGCACAGGAGAAGGGTAAAAGAGAAGGTGGCATTGCCTTATTAATTATGGAGTCAATGACTGCAGTTAGCTAGCATCATATCTTGGAAGGGTATTCAAATGACGCTTTGTGGGTTGACAGATGCACTGCTGGGGATATATTACCGACTGTCAGATAAAAGAAAATACAGCAGCAGGTATATAACCAATTCACTGAGGTGTGTAAAAACAATAACAGGATTATGATATTTAGACATTTCAATTCCAAATATTCATTAGGACAGTGATTTTTTTTAAAGAGGGGAAGAGGACTTGACATTTATTCCAGAGAGACTCTTATATCAACATGGAGCAGATACAACGATGGGCGGGGCAGTGCATAGGCGTGACTGTGGGGAGCGAAGCCAGTCAGGTGCCAGGCAGGTTTGGGAGAGCATTGCAGGACCAGTGACCGTGACTCAAGCATTTTTAGCTTCTTAAGGAAAAGACCAAAAGAAAAAGGCTTGAAAATTGAAAATAATTTGGATGATGGAGGCAGATCTTACCAAGAGAAAGACAGGATCTGGCCATAGTACAGTTACTTCTGGTTGAAACTGTAACAGCACAGCGTATAGGTGGGGGGGGTGGGGATCACATGCTCACAATGGAATTGATGAGCGTGTCACCACAACATGTTACACCAAAGATGAAATGTAGGAAAACCAGCCCGGAGAGCCTGGGATATCTACACATATTCAGAATGGAATTAACAATGAAAGAAAAGCTTAAAACAGGCATAAAGGGAGCAGGTCAATGGAGGTCCCAGAAGAGGAGAGAACGTGAAGGTCTAAACTCAAGAAAGTAAGTAAAAGAGCAAAAAGAGGGTGGGTGTGCAGCGGTGATAAAAATATTAGTGGGCAGTATTTTCAAGACTCCAAAGACATTTTATCGGTTTATTCAGGGTAAGAGGGATAAGAAGAGAAAGAATAGGGAGCATTAGGATCCGAGGAGGCAAACTGTGCATCGAGCCAGAGAATATGTCAAAGACCTATTACATATTGGTCTTCAATTTGGAGGAGCAGTTACTGTATTCAATGTCTGTTCCTGACAGTGTGACCTTGAGCAAATTGACACAGAAGCTGAGGAAGAATTGGAAGTCGGTGTATGATAAAATGTGGCCAAATCCCTTGATACGGATGAACTGTATCTTAGACTGATGTGGAAGATGAGGGAGGAGATTACAGGCTCTTAAACTTTGTGTTGCTTTTTTTTTGTTATGCCTCTGGACACAAAGTTGGTATGATCGAACATGATAACATCTAATGTAGGTTCAACTTCCACACAGAGTGCTAGAAAAAAAGCCATGGGATTAAAGACCACCAAGTCTCACATCAGTGGGAGGGAAACAATTGTAGAAAATTGAGATAGCTGTTGGGGATTGATCACTAAATATGTTCAAGGCTGAGATGGACAGAGTTTTAAACAAGGGTTACAGGGAAAATGCTGGAAAATGGAATTGAAGGTTATCAGAATAAATGTACCCTAATTGAAAGGAAAAACAGAGTCAGCGAGCGGATGGGCATCATATCGCTCATATGTCTAATGGTAAACCTTTTCAAATAGGCTGTATTCACTGGAACACCAGCATCTCTCCCTCCAGAATGAGACACAGTTTGGAAAGCAATCAATAGATTCAAGGAATTCATAAATGCAGTACTAATAGACAGAAAAGATCAGAGGACTGCGACAACGTGGATTGGCTGTCAGGGTGAATATTTGCATCAGCACAGTCACCACGACGAGAAGGAAAACCTCAGCAAGACACTCTCCAAGTCCAAGTATGGGTCTGGTGTCAAGGCGTGCTTAAGTCCCAAACAATACATCACTGCAGTGTTTCCCTCCTGCCTTAACTGTGTACTGCCTGCAGGATTTCTCTGTGATCTTCAGGGAGACCATCGCTGGATCGTGATTGGCCGTTGGAGGATCGTTTGGTTGTGCTGACCTGCTCTTGGTGGATCTTCATGCTAGCTTCGGCCTAACGCCAATTCAGGGACCAGCCAACCTCAGAGCTATGGCCTCAGCAGCCACTCGCCGCCCAGGCCAGGGCATTCGGAACACAGTCAGGGTGACTGTGAAGAAGGTGGAGGAGCACACACCGGTGGATCGGACGGTGTTTGTGAAGAAAGTTCTGCTGGAGTGTTGTGGCCTTGCAGCCGCAGACGTGTACTGCCTGCAGGATTTCCCTGGGGCAGGCTACTTTGATGTGACCTTCAGAAGCGTGAAGCAGTGTGAACAGCTCCTGAAGGTCTTCAAGGAGAAGGAAGGGGAGTCGCTGTTTTCCATCTTGTCGGCGACCCCATTGTGTGTGCTTCCTGCACAGAGGAATCGGGTTGTTACAATCCATATGTACAACCCCTATGTTGCAGCGGCTGATGTCCTGACCTTCCTGGGAAGGTACATCCAAGTCGAGGGAGAAGCCACTGATGTGATTGACCCCTTTGGGATCTGGACCAGTAAGAGGCAGGTCAAGGTAACTCTGAGGGCCGATGACAGTGGGAACATCCTCCACCCACCCTCGAGCTTCGCAATCGGAGGGAGCAGAGGCTACCTGACATATGCAGGGCAGCCCAAAGTGTGCCGAACCTGCGGGAAGTCGGGACACGTGGCGGTGGATTGCAAAGTGACCATCTGCAGGAACTGCAAACAGGAGGGTCACTTGACTAAGGACTGTCGGGAGGAAAAGAGCTGCAACCTGTGCGGGGAGGCGGGCCACATGTACAAGGCCTGCCCAAGACGAGGAGCCGCCACCTACGCACAGATGGCCGGAGGTGGCAACACGAGCCGCGGAACGACAAAGTCCAACGAGGTACCGCGAATCAGCAAAGGAACGGTGCCTGGAGGTACCCAGAAGGAAGGGAAGGTTGTAGAGGAGCAGGCGGCAGACAGCGGGGAGATGCAGCAGCCGACCCAAGCTCCTGCAAGACAGACGGAGGAAATGGAAGAGGAGGGATCAAAGGAGGCAGAGCAGTGGATTATCGTTAAAAACAGGAAAAGGAAACCTCTCGAGGGCCCCAAAGCCACCAAGCGAAGGGGGAAGGGACACCTCCAAGAGGAGGATATAGGCAGCTCCTCCGAGGGTGAGGACGGGCGCAAGAAGGGTCGCCTCCAGAGGAAGAGGCATAGCGCCGTGGGGAGAAAGGAGGGCAACACCGCCCAAGAAGGAAAAGACGATCCCTCTGAGGGGATGGGTGAAGGCCTCCCCCTACCCGGTGAGAACCAAGGGGTACCCACCGGCCCACAGCTCCAGGGAACTGGGAGCAGTGTCCCAGTGACAGCCCTGCTGTCAGATGGAGAACGGGGCGATGCGGACCCTGGGTCTGACACGATGACACCAGAGCGGGGAAATGACTCCAGCGTGGAGCCGGACAACTACCTCAGCCCTGGGAAGGTCCAGCAGTTTGCTGTCACCACGGGGATGCACGCAGCTACCCCACTGGAGCAAGACCAGAAGAAAATGGACACTGGTAACCCCGTAAACTGTTAAAATGGGGTTTAAAATTGCCAGCATAAATGTGCGTAGCATTAAAGCGGCTACGCGATGTGTTTCAACGCAGGCCTTCCTGGCCAACGTCAAAGCCGATATCCTGTTTCTGCAGGAGTGTGGGATACCGCACCTCAGCAGTTACAGGAGATGGTCGAGCTTGTGGGCCCACGGGCCGTCAGTGTGGTCGGGGGGCAACGATAGCCGCGCCTCCGGCCTGGGTATCCTGTTGCGGGGAGGCAACTTCACCATCTCTGAGGTTAAGGAGGTGGTGGGCGGGCGCCTCCTCGTCGCGGATGTTAAATACAGAAACGCTCCCGTGAGACTAATCAACGTGTACGCCCCAGTGGGTAAGAGTGAACGGTTGGCCGTCCTGCAACAGCTTCCACTGCTGCTGGCTACGTCCAGGCCGGTCATTCTGGCCGGAGACTTCAACTGCATCATTGATGCTGATGGACGATCCGGCGGGGGGGACAGTAAACCGGACGCTACGTCCAGGGCCCTGATGGAAACGGTCAAAGACGCCAAGCTGCACGACGTCTTCAGCGCCCCTGCAGACGGAGCGCAGCGTAGATACACCTGGTCACGGGCAGACGGGTCTATCCGCTCAAGGATAGATTACCTGTTTGTGTCCCGAACGCTCTCGGTCAGATCCACCGACGTCAAGCCGGTGTTCTTCTCTGACCACTGCCTCCTGCTGGCCGACTGTCACCTACAGGACGAACAGCGGGCGGGCAAGGGAACGTGGAAACTGAACACTAAGCTGTTGACCCCGGGAAACATCGAAGAGCTCAAGAGGGATTACGCAGGTTGGAGAACCGTGAAGCCCCTCTTTGAGTCCCCAGCGGACTGGTGGGAAACGGTAAAAGCGAACATCAAGAGGTTCTTTATCCTCAAAGGTGTCCAGGAGGCGAGAGAGAGGCGGGGAAAACTGTCCCAGCTCCAGGAAAGTATGCAGAACCTGCTCCTGCTGCAGACGATGGGGGTCGATGTCACGGAGGACCTCAAGGAGGTGAAGGGCCAGCAAGCCTCGCTCTTTGCCTCGGAGGCCTCCAGGATAATCTTCCGGTCCAGGGTCCGCTCGGTGGAGCAGGACGAGACGTGCTCACGTTTCTTCTTCCAGAAGGTGCACAAAGAGAGCTCCGTGCTCAGCAGCCTGAAGAAAGAAGATGGCTCGGTAACGTCATCTCAGGCTGACGTCATGAGGATCAGCAAATCCTTCTACGCCAGCCTGTAGACTCGAAGCCGACCGACAGCGCGGCCTCCCAGTCGTTCCTGTCCTCTATCACGGAGGTCCTAGATGACGGAACACGAGAGAGGCTGGACCAGCCGCTATCTCTGGATGAACTGACCAAGGCCCTCGAGTCCTTCGAAAAGAATAAAACTCCCGGAAGCGACGGCTTACCGGTCGAGGTTTATTCCGCTCTCTGGGACTTGATCGGCCAGGACCTGCTGGAGGTGTATGTCAGTATGCTTCGGGCAGGTACCATGAGTGAATCCATGAGGAAAGGCATCATCACCCTTGTCTACAAGCGGAAGGGGGAGAGGGAGGAAATTAGAAATTGGAGACCGATCTCACTGTAAAATGCAGACTACAAAATCTTGTCAAAGGTCATCGCCAACCGGGTCAGGTCTGCTCTGGGATCGGTGATCCACCCGGACCAAACCTGTGCTGTACCGGGCAGGAAGATCTCTGAGAGTCTCGCACTCCTCAGGGATACGATCGCCTACGTGCAGGACAGGGGGGTGGACACCTGCCTCATCAGCCTGGACCAGGAGAAAGCCTTTGACAGGATATCGCATACATATATGAGGGATGTCCTCTCCAAAATGGGCTTTGGGGAGGGAATCGGAAATTGGATCAGACTGCTCTACACCAACATTGTCAGTGCAGTCTCAATCAATGGGTGGGAATCAGATAGCTTCCCTGTAAGATCTGGAGTCAGGCAGGGATGCCCCCTCTCACCCGCCTTGTTTGTGTGTGGCATAGAGCCATTTGCCGAATCCATCAGGAAGGATGCGAGCCTGAGAGGGGTGACTATTCCTGGCAGCGGGGGCCTGCAGGTTAAGGCCTCCCTGTACATGGATGACGTTGCTGTTTTCTGCTCGGATCCGCTGTCCGTGCACAGACTCGTGTGCATCTGCGACCAGTTCGAACGGGCCTCGGGGGCCAAGGTAAACCGAGGCAAGAGCGAGGCCATGCTCTTCGGGAACTGGGCCGACCAATCCTCTATCCCCTTCACCGTCAGGCCTGACCACCTGAAGGTGCTGGGTATTTGGTTCGGGGGGGCTGGGGCGTGCGCCAAGACCTGGGAGGAGCGGATCAGGAAGATGAGACAGAAACTAGGCAGATGGGGGCAACGGTCGCTCTCCATCGCGGGAAAAAACCTGGTCATCAGGTGTGAGGTACTCTCAGTATTGCTATATGTGGCACAGGTCTGGCCTATCCCCAGGACCTGTGCCGACGCAGTCACCCGGGCCATCTTCCAATTCATTTGGAGATCAAAGATGGACCGGGTCCGAAGAGACTCTATGTACAAAGACCGGTGCAATGGGGGAAAAAACACGCCCAATGCCACCCTCACCCTGATGGCCACCTTTGTGTGTGGCTGCATCCAGCTGTGCGTGGATCCCCGGTACGCAAACACCAAGTGTCACTACGTACTGAGGTTCTACCTGTCCCCGGTGTTGCGAAGGATGGGCCTGGCCTCGCTGCCGCGGAACGCTCCGAGTAGTTGGACCGTTCCGTATCACCTGTCCTTCGTGGAGAAATTTTTGAGGAAAAACACCTTTGACCACAAGTCCATCAGGAAGTGGTCAGCACGTAGCGTCCTTGAGACCCTTCGGGAAAAGGAGAGGGCGGATCCTGCCGAGCGGTTCCCTGAGCAGACTGTCAAAGCCATTTGGCAGAATGCCTCATCGCCAGAACTTTCCAACAAGCACCAAGACGTGGCTTGGCTGGTGGTGAGAAGGGCTCTGCCTGTGAGATCCTTTATGCACGCCCGGACTCTCTGCCGCACCGCACGCTGCCCTCGAAGTGGCTGCGGGGGGGACGAGACTGTCACACACCTCCTTCTGGAATGTGCCTAAGCAGAGGAAGTCTGGAGAGGAATGCAGTGGTGCTTGTCGAGGTTCGTCCCGAGCAGCGCCGTGACGCGGGACTCCGTGCTCTACGGCCTGTTCCCCGGGACTCACACCGAGACGAACATTAACTGCGCCTGGAGGATCATCAACTCGGTGAAGGACGCTCTCTGGGCGGTCCGAAACCTGTTGATCTTCCAGCTGAAGGAGTTGACCCCGACCGAGTGTTGCAGACTGGCACATTCCAAGGTCCAAGACTACGTGTTGAGGGACGCGCTGAAGCTTGGGGCAGCTGCCGCCAAGGCGCGGTGGGGAAAGACCACCGTGTAAGATCGGCCTGCCTAAAGAAGAACAGGGGGCCCATACAGATGTTTTTTTTGGGCTCTGCTGATGCCTCATCCAAATATATGTACAAGATTGAAAAATGCACAGGATTGTAAATGACATTGATAAATTCGAATCTGTGTTTGGAAATGTGGACATATGTATGGCATGATCAAATGTACAGACCATCAAATCATTTTATGAATAAAGTATATTTTTGAAATAAAAAAAAAGTTTCCCTCCTGCCTTAACCAAAACTAAATGTGGAGTGGTTTATTGACGTGCTGTTAGTGGCAGAATAGGTAGTAATGCTTTGGTTCCAGAGGCTTTGGTGAGCACAGGCTCAGCAAAAGGTACAGGTAAGTTCACGTAAAGTCTTTTTAACGCTAGTCTGACAGCTGTTGAGATGGCAGTTAGGGCAGTTGCACGTTTCACCTGCGGGATGTGGGAGCTCAGGGAGATTTCCACTGTCCCTGGTGACTACACATGTGGGCAGTGCAACCAGCTGCAGTTCCTGGGAAGCAGTGTTCAGGATCTGGAGTTGGCTGTTCTCCGGATCATCCAGATACAGAGCACTTCAGAAGTAAGAGCTTTCGTGAGGTGGTCACACCCAAGTCCCTCCCTTAACCGTGTTTCTTTAAAGACTGTCATAACCCAGTCCCATGTAAAGATCCACACCCTGAGTTCATCAGCCTTACCTGTCAGCCGTGTTGCATTTAAATAAACGCAATTTAATCCAACAGGCGTTCCTTGCTTCCTGTCGTGTTCCAGGCAGAGAGTAGCTGGACGACAACCATGAATGGGGAAGGGAGTAGGCAGAGAGTGCAGGAATCCCCTGTGGCAGTCCTCTCGAAAACAAGTATACCGTTTTTGATACTGACTTTGTGGTGTAGGGAAATCGATGTCAGGAAATGACCGTTTAGGGGAAAGCAGCAGTAGCCAGCTTAGTTGCATTACGACTGGGTCTGGGGAGCAATGGGAAAGGATAAAGGTAAACAGGGTCTTAGGTATAAGAGATTCTGTGGCCTCAAACGGCAAACCAGGCTGGTGTGTTGCCTCTCAGTTGTCAGTGTCCAGGATGTCTCTGAGTGTCTGCTGGAGTTGGGGGGGGGGGGGGAGTGGGGGGAGGTGTGAACTGTTAGAAGTCATTGTGCACGTTGGCACAAATGACACAGGTAGACATAGGAATGTGGTCCTTCAGAGTAATTACTGAGAGCTCGAAGAAAAGTTAAAAAACAGGACCTTGACAGACACCTGATGACTTCCATTGTCATGAGCTACTGTAGGTAAGAACAGGAAGATATGGCGGATAAGTATGTGACTAAAGAATTGGTGCAGGGGGTGGGGATTCATATTTTTAGATCATTGGGAGCTTTTCTGTGACAGAGTTGACCTGTTCAAGAGGGACTGGTGGCACATGCACTGGACGGGGGACCAATATCTTCGCAGCCAGTTTTGATCGTGTTACAAGGGAGTGTTTAAACGAGATTGGCAGGAGGTGGTATCCTCAAGAGCAGGGAGGCAAATATGAGACTGGAAGGAAATACAGTATTCAGAAATAGTACGTTGAAGAGACAGACCAGGCTGGAACATGATAGGGAGCAAGGAATTTCCTGTTGATTAAATTGCATTTATTTCAATGTGAAAGGGCTGACAGGTAAGGCCAATGAATTCAGGGTGTGGATAGATAATCGGCACTGGATAGTCTAGCTATTACAGAAACATGGCTGAGGGATGGGTAGGACTGACCTTGAATGTAAAAGGATAAATGCATTAGGAGAGAGATGCTGGAAAGAGGGAGGGGAGTAGCATTTCTAATCAAGGGGAGTAGAAAGCACTGATCAGAGATAAAATAACTGATGAATCATCCAGTGAGACTTTGTGGGTGGAACTAAGAAATAAGAAGCGGATGGTGACTTTATTGGGGTGGTACTATAGACCCCCTAACAGTCAACAGGAATTACATTAACAAAAATATCTAGAGAGTTTGGGGAGACTTGCAGGGAACATTCGGTTTGTCATAATAGGGGTTTTAATTTTTATAACACAGACTGGAACTGCCAGAGCATTAAGGGATTTGATGGGATGGAATCAATTAAGTGCGTCAGGAAAGTTTCCTCCAGCAGTATATAGAGGGTCCTAATAGGGAAGGGGCAATATTTGACCTACTCTTACGAAATATATCAGGATAGGTGAGTGAGGTGAAAGTAGATGTGCACTTTGGGACCAGTGACCAAAGTTCTGTTAATTTGAAAATAGTTATGGAGAGGGAAGTAATTGGTCCACAGATTCAAGTTCTAAATTGGGGCAAGGTTAATTTTGATAGACTCAGACAGGCGTTTGCAGGGGTTGATCGAAGTAGTCTGTTTGCAAGCAAAGGGACCTCCAGCAAGTGGGAGCTTAAGATCTATATGTGCCTGTGAGGATGAAAGGAACGTTGACAGGAATGAGGAACACTGGATAACAAGAAATGTTTAGGCTTTGACCAAACAAAATGTGGAGGCGTGGCTCAGGTAGAGGCAGCTTGGATCACGGAAATCCCTGGAGGTGTACAGGGGATATCGGAGTTTACTGAAGTAGGAAATCAGGAGGGCGAAAAGGGGGTATGAGATAAACTTGACTGAGAAAATCAGGGTGAATCCAAAGAGGCACTTTAAGTATATTAAAGGAAAATCATTAACTCAAGAGAGAATAAGACCCCTCAAAGACCAAAGTCGACATGCATGTGTAGTACCATAAGAGATAGGCGATGTCCTCAACAAATATTTCTCCTCTATATTTACAGCGGAGAAAGATATGAATATATGGGAATTTGGGGAAATTATTGGTGAGATCTTCTGTATCACAGTAGAGGAGGTAATTGATGTACTAGAATCTTTGAAGTTGGAGAAATCTCATGGTCCTTATCAGATATATCCAATAACACTGAAAGGGGCTAGAGAAGAATTTGCCGGGGCCGTGGCTGATAATTTTGATCATCAGTTACCACAGGTGAGATCCCAGAAGACTGAAGGATAGCAAATGTGCACTTAATCAAGAAGGACTGAAAAAATAAAGCCTGGGAAATACAGAACAGTCCGCTTAACATCTGTGGTAGGTAAATTACTCGAGAAGATTCTGAAGCATAAGTTTTACATGCATTCGGAAAACAGGGTTTGATTAGGAATAGTAAGCATGGCTTTTTGAGTGGAAGTTCATGCCTGAAGAATTTATTAAATTTCTTTGATGATGTGACCAGGAAGGTTGACTAGGGCGGGCCAGTAGACGTGCAAATGTGTGGTGCTGGACAAGAACGGCGGCACGGTGGCACAGTGGTTAGCACTGCTGCCTTGCAGTGCCAGAGACCCGGGTTCAATTCCCGCCTCTGGCGACTGACTGTGTGGAGTTTGCACGTTCTCCCCGTGTCTGCGTGGGTTTCCTCTGGGTGCTCCGGTTTCCTCCCACACTCCAAAGATGTGCAGGTCAGGTGAATTGGCCATGTTAAATTGCCCATAGTGTTAGGTAAAGTGTAGGGGTATGGGTGGGTTACGCTTCGGCGGGGCGGTGTGGACTTGTTGGGCCGAAGGGCCTGTTTCCACACTGTAAGTAATCTAATCTAAAACAGCAGGTCAGGCAGCATTGGAGGGGAAGGAAAATCGAAGTTTTGGGCATATGTCTATCATCAGGAATGTCCAAGGTTTCGATACTCCTGCTTCTTGAATGCTGCCTGACCAGCTAGGCATTTCCAGTGCCACACTTTGCAACTCTGATCTCCAGGAGCTGCAGTGTTCACTTTCTCCAAGGGTGGTAGATCTGGACTATATGGATTTCAGTTACACCAGAACAGGATGAGGCTTTTCAGCCCCTGGAGTATGATATACAGTTACAGGAGGAGGCCAATCAGCCCTCAAGGCAATAGAACTAGACCCATTCTGGATCATGCAGCAACATGATCAGGCTATTCAGCTACTTGAAGTCAATAACACAGGAAATGGAAGAGGCAACAAAATGACTGGCCTATGGGGTACACTGGAATAACACCAGGCTATATAGCCTGTAAAGCCTGCCCTTCCCTTCAGTAAGGTCAGGGCTGATCTCTTCCAGCATTAATTTATCTTCTCTGCCCAATTCTTTGTTGCCCTCAACTCCCTGATGTGTCAAGATCCATTAACACCATTCTGCTCCCCCAAACAGTTCAGAGATGTAGCTGTCTGGGATAGAGAGGCCAGAATAGTCACTACTCTCTGAGAGAAGGAAACAGTCCCCACGGATTTACCTTGACTTTTGACATGAACAAAATATATGAGCATAGTATCAGAGTGACTGACCCTGACATCACGGCAGGGCGTGACTGAGGAATGTGTCAAGGAAACTGAATAACATTGAATCTAATGGGAATCAGTTGTAAATTCCCAAGTGGTTGGGCCATTCAGGACACCATGTGGCTGGTGCAGATCAATCCTCTCAGTCCCTAGATATCTATGTTGGCGATCTTTAGGGTAGCTTCCTCGGCATAAACATCTTCAGCTGGTTCATCAACGTCTTACCCTCCGTCATTAGATCAGAAGTGAGGATGCTCAGAAAATATCGCATAAAGAATCAAAACCTGGTCAACATTCAAGCTCATGCTGTTAACGCCTAGGTAACATTAATATAACAGTACTACTGGACCCTGAACATTTCCAAAGAACTAAAAAAAGAGTAGCTCATTCTGTATCCCAAGCTGGTGTCACAGAAATGTGAGAACGCCATTCAGCCCATTGAAGCTATTGGATAAGAAGAGGCACAGCCCATTTACTATCTCTTATCTATTGCACAAGAAGAGTTTAAAACAAACTACAAATGTTGGAATGCAGGAGACTGGAAGAACACAACCGGCCAGGCAGCATCAGGAGAAGAAGTCCACTCCTTGGGCATAAGCTTTCTTCATGACTGGGGGTGGGGTAACGGTGTGTACAGATAAAGAGTCGAGGTGCAAGAGTAGGAGGAGGCGGTGTGGTGAGGTGCGGAACACAGGCAGAGGGTACCACCGTGTTGGTCAATGGGAGGAATGAATCCAGTTGACAGCTGGGAGATGGGTTGATCAAAGGAAAGGAAGGATATGAGGCTGGGAAGGGAGTCGGGGTATTGGAAGGGAGGTTACTAGAAATTGGAAAACTCAATGTTGAGTCTCCCGGGCTGTAGGCTGCACCAGTGGAATATGAAGTGTTGTTCCTCCAGTTTGTGCTTTGGTTCGTTGTGGCAATGGAGGATGTCAAGGATGACCATGTCGGAAATGGAGTGGGAGGGGGAATTGAAATCGGAGGTGATTGGGAGGTCAAATAAGCCCTTTCAGGCCCAGCTGAGATGCTCAGCAAAGCATTCCATTTAGTTTACATTTGGTCTCCCTGATATAGAGAAGACCACACCAGTACCACCAGATACAGTTAACGAGGTTGGATCCCATCACCTGACACATCTTCCACAAGGACAAATCACTTCGCTAATTTTGGTTCGTGCCACATTCCCCACCAAACCCGCCAATCCTCACTGGCAACTGACCCTGCAGATGAAAAAAATGCATCACCTGCTGGCACACCACCTCCCTCATCTCATCCAAGGCCCCAAACAGTCCTTCCACGTGAAACATAGGTCACCTGCCTCTCCTTCAACCTAGTTTACTGCATCAGGTGCACCTGATGTGGTCTTCTCTACATCGGGGAGAGCAACATAAACTAAGGGCTCATTTCGCCGAGCATCACGGCCAGGCCCACAGCGGCCGACCTGAACTCCCAGGCACCACCCATTTCAATTCCCCTTCCCAATTCCTTTCGAACATGACCTCCTTGGCCTCCTCTGTTGCCACAGTGAGTCAGACCGCAAATTGGACGAACAACATCTGACGTTCTGCCTGGTTAGCCTACAAGCTGGAGGACTCAACATTGGGTTCTTCAATTTGGAATAACCTTCCCAGCCATGGCCCTACTCCCTTTCCAGCCCCACCTACTCCCTTCCATTCCACCAAATGACCCCGCCTTAGAGCTCCCAACCGGATTCATCCCTCCCATCGACCAACCAGGTTGCACCCACCACTTGTGTCCACCTATCTGCTACCTCACCATCCTGCTGCTCTCCCCACCCCAACCACTCCCTTCCCTCTTTATCTGCAGTTCCCCCTACCCCCACCCGCAGTCCTGAAGAACGGGTATACTTGAAGTGTTGACTTCTCCACCTCCTGATGCTGCCTGACTTGCTGTTTCTTCCGGCCTCCTGTTTGTCTAATGTTACACAGGAAGATAAGGAATCTAGTCAGCACAACACGCAGGTAAGCAGCTACCACCGGTCACCCAATAATGAACCTTTTCCCTGGAACTAGGAAGAGGACATTCAGCCACCCGAGACATTGACACATGAACAGAAGAGGCCATTCAGACCGTCCAAACAGTTACACTGAAATAGGAGGATGTAATTGATGCTGCAACACTACAAACTAATGAAGCAGAGGCTGCATAGACAGATTGCTCCATGTTGTGCCTCCTGGCTCCTTTGCTAATGTTTCACACGTGTTACATTAACATGGTTTGCTGATGGTAAGGACGCACACCGGATGGTTTGTGGCACATCTCAAGGAGGCATCTTCCATCTCCGAGAAGACAGGGCTAGTGTTCTGTATGGATGTCAGAAGCCTTTGAGAATGACCAACCCTGTCAGAATGTGGCTGCTGACAAGTTTGTGAACAACATGATGCTCAGTGCAGGGTCTCACTCCAACCGTGTATTGAGACGGAGAGAGTTTGGTCAGAGCCTGGAGCTGTCTCTCAACCAACATGTGGGCTCCACAGGGACATGTAAACTATCACAGAGTCATAGATTTCAACAGGCCCTTTAGCCCAAACTGGACCATTCAGACTAAAATGTCCATCCATACTAACTCCATTTTCCTGTACTTGGCCCATGTCCTTCTTAACATTCCCTATCATATATTTGTCCAAATGAGAAAACATAAATTGCGGGAAACACGGAATATTTAACGGTATCAATGCTTATTTTTGAAAATAATGAATATTGGTCTATAACGCTCAAGTTTTATTGCAATCACTTTTTATTCTTTTTACGCATTACAGATTAAGCACTTATTTCCTTCACACTCTCCTCGTGGTACCTTCAATGCAGGGATTACTCTGGCGCAATGCCTGTATTCTGTCTCATTGTGGCAAGGAGATCATTCCTCATAAAGGAGAGAAAATCTGTTCACAGCGTCCCAAGTACTGTTTCAATATCACTTTACAAATTCAGTAAGGTGTCTTCATACTTATACTTCCATCATTTTACAATGAAGGACACTATACATTTACTGTGCTGATTACCTACTGCTCCGTATGAATTCTATCAGTGCCTCATGACCAAGGACACCCACCTCCTTTTCACCAAGAACACTTCCCATCATCTCACCTTCACATAAATACAAACTGGGAAGGATGGTATGTTTTGCCAAATCATTTTGTGGCCTTGAAAAACGCTATGCTTTAAGCACAGCCACGCCAACAACAACACCACTATTGCCATTGGAGATGGTTGCAGATGCTGCGGAGGTGATGGCCTAGCTGTATTTTGTCTGGAATAATAACGCAGAGACCCAGGTGATAACCGAGACCCCGGTTCCGAATCCCACCACGGCAAATGTTGGAATTTGCAATCAATCAAATATCAGGAATTGAGAATCTAATGAAACCATTGTGTTTGTCCTACCTGGAACACTAATGCACTTCAGAGAAGTAAATCTACTGTCTTCACCCGGTCGGACTTACATGTGACTCCAGACCACAGCACTGTGGTTAACACACAGTTGTAGTTTGAAATGGCCAAGCCAGCCGCTCCGTTATATCACTCACTAAAATTTTCAAATAAATGAAACCGGGCGGACCACAGCACTGACTACTTACAGCCCACAGGCTGCAGTGGGTCAGGGAGGCGGCTCACCAACACCTTCTCAAGGACAATCAGGAAAGGAATTAATTACTGGCCCAACATCCCATTACTGAATAAAAGAAGATGATGACACTCAAGGAAGAGAGACAAAGTTACAAAGCTCACTTCAAACTGGGACTTTGATGTACAGCTCACATGGGCATGCATTTCAGTAATATGGGAACAGGAAAAAAATAAAGAAGATTAGTCTGGACTATTATTTCCACTCCAGCTAATCATCAACAGTCCCTCTGTTTGTTTCTTTCTCTCTACCTCTCTCTTTCTCTATCTATTCAACTCACTCCTTCTCCCTTTCACAACAGCCATCCCTGTCATCAACATCAAACAGAGCTGCATTCAGTTCTGATGTATGGTGATTGGACGCAAAACTTCACTTCTATTTTTCTCTCGACCTGAGGCTGCCAAATCTGTTCAGTTTCTCTGGCACTTACTCGTTCCTTTTGTTTCTGATCTCTAGAGGCATTTTTTTCCCCTCTACCTTTCATGGGATGTCTGCATCATTGACAGAGCAGCATTTGTGGACCTCACTAAATGCCTTTTACTGTGAGGCCATTCCTTAAGGTATTGGGTCTGACGTCAGTCTTAATTCAGACCAGGCAATAATGTGAGATTTAATCACCAAAGGACAACAGTGAAATAGATAAACTTATTGACAAAGTGCTGGTGGAATTATACTAGTAAAATTCACTTTTATTTCCAGTTCCTGTCATTTGAATTTAAGTTCTGTCATCATCTGTGATAGGATTTGAAACAGTGTCCACAGTGTAGTTACCTGGGCCACTGAATTACGTGCCCAGCAACATTACTACTCTGACACCGTGTCCCTGTCATGAATTTACTTTACAGACAAGAACAAGATTTTGATGGAAACATTTGTAACGGAAAGACTGATTAGAAGAGAACAGGAACCATAAAGTCTGACTTTTACCAAGGTATAGATAATGGTTTATTTTGCACTCGCACTGACGTCAAGATGGGGTCTGGCGATACCATGGAGCTGGGAGTGGGTAGCTTTGGTGATGGAAAGAATACCAAGACATAAATCAATTCGGGGAAAATAGGTACTTTGTGATTGTGAGCAGTCTTGTTTTCAGATGTTTGTGTGTGCGGGTGTGTAGGCGGTTCTGAAATGTGTGGGTAATGAATGCATTTGCATTTGAAACTGACGACAATAGTTTCGGTATTTACTAAATATAGATAACAGAAATAGCACTGAAGTTCACTATGGGATTAATAAATCGATAGTGATGGGGAGACTTACCAGGAACACCAACAATAGCGAGCATGGGATAGTAACCAGCCTGAATAATCAGCAGTACACCGTATATCCGAACTGGTAATATGTGCCAATACCAGGAAAGATACAAAAGACCCCAGGATAAACTCCTGTCCATTGTTGCAGCATTCCAGTCTATTTTTCTTAGATTCTGAACCATTGATGCGTCATTCCAGTCGACTGTTCTCAGATTCTGATCCATTGTTGGCATATTCCAGTCTAATGCTCTCAGATTCTGATCCACTGTTTAAACATTCCATCTAGTGTTCTCAGATTCTGGCCCATTGTTGGAACATTCCAGTCTATGGTTCTCAGATTCTGATCTCTCCTTTCCCTGTCGCTGCAACTGCTGATCCTTGTCAGTGTTGCTGGTGATACATCTGCATCAATAATGGGATAAAGCATTGGAGGAAGCCCCGTACAAATAGAAGAGGAAAACCATCCAGTGACATAATTAGGATCCATGGAGAGTGACATCAATCACAGTCACTGAACAAACAGATCCAGATAACTCCTTTTGGAATACGACCTTCAGTTCAAAATAACAACTGGATTGAATTGAATGTTGACATCACTGGCTAATGGTCACATCTCCCATTTCCATTTGTTCTCGTGAAGTTAATTGTGAGGGAGAATTATTGACGTTTTCTTAATGCGGGTTAGATGATTCTGCTGTGATATTCATTTGCAATACTGTAACCACCTGAACGCTCCACCATGACCATCCACAACAAAAAAATCACAATCTAGATGTGGTTTCCATGCTGGTCTCTCCTTGACTAGAACAGGCACCAAGCAACAGATTCTCAGTGGATATATTTGCCCTGACCATACATAGGAAGTGTGGATATTTTTGTCTGGACATTCCACTCGTGACAATGCTGAATCTTCAACACACAATATGATTGAGCACGTTTTATGTAAACTAACAAACACTTTCACATTGTATTGGCTTCAAAGCGGTACGACTTACATTTTTGGAATTCAGTCCAAAGCCAAATGTGGCATGTTCTCACAAACCCAGTCCTTTTACAGGGTTATGTTGTCCTTGGTTTTTTTGAAAGAGGGTCTAAAGGACCCAAGATTCCAATATGTCAGAATTTTGACAGGTTCGTTGGGGTCCTTTTGTTTATACCTAACAGAACATGCCTCATCCAAGAAGCCTTTTAAGTCTCTAAAAAGTACCCTGTATAATCAAGAGGACCTGTCCAGCTCCCCAGCTGGACAGGTTGGATCCGTTCTTGGTTAGTTGAGTTAGAGTCACTGGACGCTCTCTGCCTCCTTCTGCCCTTCCGACATTATAACCAGTTAGCAGTTGGGTCAGTTTTATTCTTGGTGCTTAGGGGTTTTGTTTATTGGGATTGTTGCAAGTATATTGGAACAGCATCTTTAAATCGGTATAGCCTGTCAGGTTCGGATACGATACGTTATTCAGGTATTCTGTTTTCGGTTCCTTATGTTTAATTTGGTAATTTGGCAAATAAATGTCATTTGTTTAAAACTCGGCAGTCTGACCAGCTAATTCACTCTGGGAATATCAGCTATACACTAACCTTCAACAAGTAGCAAATTTATCGTCCGGCTACCTGCTTAAAATGTTTTGAGTGCTCGGGTCTGGTCCATAACAGATTAGGGGCCTTCGCAGAATTTAGACAGCGAGTGGCAGGTGATATTGTCTCTTATTTCGTGTATTGATTTGGTGAGTAAACAGACCTTCAGATAGCAATGGTTCCTGCAGGAACAAAGCTTGTTTTGGAGGTGGAGGAAGTGACCTTTGGGGTTTTACAAAATGCACATAAGTCCAAGCCGTGGGAATTAGAAGACAAAGGGAGTTAAAGCTACCGTCTGATGTGAGGAAAGATGAGATGAATGCAGCAGTAGCTCGGCATTCCAATTTGCTGCAAACTCCATCAGGATCTGTGGAGATGACTAAACTTCAATCGCAAAAGAAGCAGCTTGAGTTGGAAGCAGAGGTGAAGCAGTTTGAGCTACGACTAAAATCAGAAGAGGAAGAAAGATAACGAATAGGTTTAACAGAGGAAAGAGAAAAAAATAAATAGCTTCAGCAGGAGAGAAAGAAAAAGAGGGAGCATTTGAGCTTCCGAGGTGGACACTTAGAATGGAAAGTCAGCTGAAAAGGATGAGGATGAAGGCTGAAGGTCAGCTTAGCGAGGTACAGAGTGAAGATGGGTAAACCCATGGTCGTCCAAAGCCTGGTGAGAGATGTGTTTCAGTATATTCACAGCTTGCCTAGATTAATGAGGAGGGAAGTGGCTAAAGAATTTCAGTGGCCAGTGACCATGTAGGTTTTGTTGACCCAAACAGAACTTGTAGGTAGAGCTAGTGAGGTATGTGCAACACTATCAGAGGAGGGATCTGGGGACTATGAGGAGAGGAAAATATACGTATGAGCACGTGCCAAAAGCCTACAGACAACGTGAGGAATTTAAGGAAGGATCCTGGTCGAACCCATATTGAGTTTGAAAGAATCAAACAAAGTAATTTTCAGAGATGGATAAGAGCTTTAAAAAGAGAGCAAACCTACAATGCTCTGAGAGAGACAATTACTTTGGAGGAGTTTAAGCATTCACATAGTGCAAACTCATTTGGAAGATACTAGAGTAATAAAGGCAAGGCTGGCAGCTGAATAGTCTGATGATTATGACTGGTGATTATTGTTATAAAACTTGTTTTGGCTTCCAGAGTCAATTTCAGTCCATGATGGATAGAAATTGGGGCAAAGAGAAATCCCCACGTAGAAAGGGAGACGTAGCTCTCGGTGAAGGCAATACTTGAAGGAGGCAGAGAAGATTTTTTAAAAGCCTCCGGTTTTTTCATTGCAACAAATTAGGTCACATGAAATCACTGTTTTGGTGGATTCAGAAAAAAACACAGATGTAGGAAAAAAGGAATAAATCTGGGAGTTTTGATGGAGCGGTAACAGAATGCACAGTGGAAACTAGAAAGCTGCATCAGAGTGTATAATCTGATTGGAGGTTTGTTACGGAGGGAGTACCAGATCTGCTTATAAAATATACCTGCAAAGGGAAAGTTTATTCACATAGGGCAGTTAAAGAGAATGCAATATTAAGAGACACCGGATCCTCTGTGAATAGATAAGGAGATATATACTCCTGAAGGAATATTTCCAGAAAAGGTACAGTGAAAGGCAATTCACCATGAGACAAAAGGTGCAAAATCATGTAAAGTGAGCATAGCGTGTCCAGAAAAGTGTGGGGAAATTGTGGTAGAGGTATTGGACAAACTCTGAGCTCCAGGAATACAATTTGTCCTTGCGGAAAATATAGCTGATTCAGTGGTAGGATAACTGCTACTCTCGTTGAAAAGCCAATGGATATGCAGACAAATGAATCAATGTAGGAATCTTATCCTGGAAAGTTTCCTGATTATGGGTAATAAAGTCCCAATATTACCAGTTGAAACAGAAAATACCAAAAATATAAAGATAAGGAAGCTTAAGTGGCATGAACAGATACATTGTTCCATCAGAAAGTTGAGACAAAACAGGAGCAAATAGGTGATCATGTAACTATTTTTGCTCAGCTAAACTAATTGAGTCACAGCAGAAAGATAAAAGTTTAAAGCAGTTGTATCAAAAAGCACATACGTTAGGAATTTTGACTGTATCCCTCAGCTTTATTACCTTAAAGATAATGTCCAAATGAGGAAATGGAGGCGATCATATATTCAAGGAGATGAGAAATGGGAAGAGATTCATCAAATCATATTGCCAATGTGGTACAGAAACGAGGTGATGCGAATGGTGTATGAGTTACCACCGAGAAGTCAGTTCGGAGTGAGGAAAAAAAACAGACTGAATACAGAGACATTTTACTGGCCTGGACTGCAACGGGATGCAGTTGAATTTTGCCAGATGCATCATACATGTCAGGTAATTGGAAAAACACAAGCGATAATAAAACCTGCACCTTTCTTAACTATTCCGGCATTTGAGGAACCTTTTACAGGAGTCCTAATTGATTGGCTCGGTCCCAGACCACAATCAAAAGAGTGGGCATCAGTATTTTTTTTAACAATAATGGATGCATCGACTAGATTTCCAGAGGCCATCCCAAGGTGCAGTATCACAGCTAAAAGAATTGCAAAGGAATTACTCTTTTATAAAAAATAGATACGTACTACCAATGAAGATACAGTGAGATCAAGGTTCAAAGTTCACATCTAATTAATCACGATAATGTCTTAGGAATGAAGCAATTCAAATCTACTGCAAACCATCCACAATTGCAGGGAGCACGAGAAAGGTGACATTAAACATTAAAGACCATGTTGAGGGTTTATAATCAGGATTGTCCAGATGATTAGCGTCGGGGAATTCCATTTGCACTTATTGTGATCAGGGATGCCCCCGATTAACAGAGCAAATTTGTTCCATTGGAATTATTTTGGGGGCATTAAGTGAGGGGACCATTAAAATTGATTAAGGAGAAAATAGTAAATTAGAGTTCAAAGGCCACACATTTGGACTCGGTCTCAAAATTTAAGGAACGATTAATAGCGCTGGGAAGTTGGCTAGACAGCATTTAAAAGAAATGCAACATGCAATAAAACAGGAAGCGGACAGGAAATTTCAAAAAGTGCAATTTTGTTATCGGGGATAAGATTTTACTGTTACTTCCAGTTATAGGTGAACCTTGAAAAGCAAGGTTTAGTAGACCTTATCAAACACAACGGATATTGAGTGAGAGTAACTACTTGATAGGGACTCCAGACAGAAAGAAATCTCACAGCGTATGTCATGTGAATATGCTCAAAATGTACTTTGACAGGTAAGGACAGCCAGAGAACTAGTTGTTAATGATTATGGCACAGAAGGAAAAAACAACTTCAGAGGATTCTGAATCGGACATTCCTAAAATTAAAGTGGACAATGAGGTAGTTGTTTTAAAATGTGTTGCTGGAAAAGCGCAGCAGGTCAGGCAGCATCAAAGGAGAAGAAGAATCAACGTTCTGGGCATAAGGCCTTGTTCAGGAATGAGGAGGGTGTGCCAAGCAGGCTAAGATAAAAGGTAGGGAGGAGGGACTTGGGAGAGGGGCATTGGGAATGAGATAGGTGGAAGGAGGTTCAGGTGAGGGTGATAGGCCGGAGCGGGGGTGGGGGCGGAGAGGTCGAGAAGAAGATTGCAAGTCAAGAAAGCGGTGCTGAGTCTGAGGGTTTGGACTGAGAAAAGGTTGGTGGAGGGGAAATGAGGAAGCTGGAGAAATCTGCATTCATCCCTTGTGGTTGGAGGGTTCCTAGGCAGAAGGTGAGTCGCTCTTCCTCTAGGCGTCGTGTTGCCATGGTCTGGTGATGGAGGAGTCCAAGGACCTGCATGTCCTTGGCGGAGTGGGAGGGGGAGTTAAAGTGTTCAGCCACGGGAGAGTTGGGTTGGTTGGTGCTGGTGTCCCAGAGGTGTTGTCTGAAACGTTCTGCAAGTAGGTGGCCTGTCTCCCCAATGTATAGGAGGCCACATCGGGTGCAGTGGATGCACTAAATGATGTGTGTGGAGGTGCAGGTGACTTTCTGATGGATATTGAAGGATCCCTTGGGGCCTTGGAGGGAAGTGAGGGGGGAGGTGTGGTCGCAAGTTTTTCATTTTTTGCAGTTGCAGGGGAAGTTGCTGGGAGTTGAGGTTGCGTTGGTGGAGTGTGTGGATCTGACAAGGGAGTCACGGAGGGAGTGGTCTTTCCGGAACGCTGATAGGGGTGGGGAGGGAAATATATCCTTGGTGTTGGGTTCCGTTTGGAAGTGGCAGAAATGACGAAGGATGATACAATGTTACTGAAGGTTGGTGGAGTGGTAGGTGAGGACCAGTGGGGTTTTGTCCTGGTGGCGATTGGAGGGGCGGGGTTCAAGGGCGGAGGAGCGGGAAGTGGAGGAGATGCGGTGGAGAGCATCATCAATCACGTCTGAGGGGAAATTGCGGTCTTTGAAGGAGGAGGCCAGTGGATTGTTCGGTATTGGAATTGGTCCTCCTGGGAGCAGATGCGGTGAAGGCGAAGGAATTGGGAATATAATCCCACCTTTTCCTCCACTACATTGATGATTGTATCCGCGCTACCTCGTGCTCCCACGAGGAGATTGAACAGTTCATCCACTTTATGAACACCTTCCACCCAGACCTCAAATTTATCTGGAGAGTCTCAGACTCCTCCCTCCCCTTCCGAGACCTCTCCATCTCTATTTCGGATTACCGACTCAACACGGACGTATACTATAAACCGACTGACTCCCACAGCTACCTAGATTACACCTCTTCCCACCCTGCCCCCTGTAAAAACGCCATCCTACGTTTCATTCCAGCTCCAACTCTGATATGACCCTGGCGATGAGGAAAATTACTCAACTATATCCAGTCCCTGCATAGGAGAATAATTACAATCTGACCAATTACCACACCCTCAGTCCCATCTCGACAGTCAAATTGGTGGGAATACTTTTCGATAAAGCTGTCAGGTAGCACCGAAATAATCGGGTCAGTGTGGTTTCTGATAGGTCCCCATGTGGAGATGGTGCTGCAGTGGACATATAATTGGTTTACGAATCCAGTCCAACCCAATGATCTGGCAGCTGTTGGAAGTTAAAAATAATTAATAAAATATCGATACCTAAAATCTGGTGTCAGTAATACTGTCCAATGTTGATTGTAAACATCTGTCTCCTTCCCCAAGTGAACTCCCGTGCGTTCTTGGCCTAAAAGTGACTCCAGACACACAAACATGGTCTCTGAATCGGCCAAGTGAGACACCCAATAATATTAAACTACTCTGAGGTCTTAAAGGATAAAACCTGACAGAACATCTAGCATCAACCTCGTTATCAGAAAAGGGAGTGAGAAACACAGTTCTATCGACCCTGCATAGACATCCTTCCAAACATCTGAGAGCTTATGACAACATTTACAGAGCTTTCCCACAGACTGAACAGAAACCTCGGGAGAGGGGAAAGTCATGTAGCACATTGAGCTTCCCGCATGCTATTTCATGGCCGAACATCTCCTCGATGCAGTTTTCCCCACAGAATGTTCATATCCCAAAATTTGTTGAAACAATATTGAAATATAGTGCCTTCGGCCCATCAATATATAGGGAGTTCTCTGATAACACGTGTTTATTAAGTATGATTTGACTGCAATGTGATTCGTGAACCATTTTCTAGAAAATGAACTAACATCCCTGCTTCCAATCTGTCACACCCTGTCAGAGTTTTATATATCTCACTGAGATCTCCACTCATTTTCCTAAAGCCCATGGAATACAGGCCCAGTCACCCCAAACTCTGCTCCCACAACTAACTGTCATCCCAGAGATCGGTCTGGTCATCCTTCACTGCACTCCCTCAATGTCAGGTTTGCCCTTTATTAGGTATGGACACCAAAACTGCACACAATACTGCACAATGTTCGATATGGGGTCCCACCAAGTCCCCGTACAGTTGCAGTAAATGACACTTACTCCTGTATTCTAAATCACCCTGAAATGAAGTTAAATAAACCATTTATCTTCCTACCTGCTTTCTGCTGCTGCAATATTGCTTTCAGTGACTAGTGTACAGGGAGATCCAGATTCTTTTCAATGTTACAGCTCCCTACTTGCTGGGTCTACGTACACTGTATACAGCGTGCCAATGCCATTCCCAGTATTGACTTCCGTGTTCAGAACTCACTGCCCTACATGGACTCGGAATGCTGCGCAGAAATAAACAAAAATGCAGCTTAAATTCATTTATATATCAACAAATTTCAACCAATCCCTTTTCAAAGGATAGGCTGCCATTCAATTGATCCCATCAATGTACACAACCTCTCATCTCTGCCATTGCTCTCCATCTGCCAGGTATTTGCCCAGTCACTCCACTTGTCTCAATCAATTTGGAGCCTTTTTTACGTCCTCCTCATCCACTCACAAGCTGACATCGTTTAGAGCTGTCAGCAGTCTTGGGAATATTGGAATTGAGCCCCTCAACCAAAGATATGATGTGTATTTGGAATAGTTGGATGCCAAATCTCGATCCTTGTTATATCCTCCAAGCCTTCCATTCAAAAAACATGGTTTTATTCCTACTCACTGTTTCCTGCCAATTCTCCCATTCTAAAACCATGACCATATATTAGCCCCAGTCCCATAGGATTCGAATTTGCACAATAGGCTTGGGGCTTTATCAAAAATCTTTCTGAAAATCCAATCGTATTGCGTTGATACCTTCTCCATAATTTTGCTAAAAGCCATTTTCCCAAACATGATTCCTATTTCATAAACCTCTGTTGACTTTGTCTATGCCCATTAATTTCAGTCCAATATTTTCTCGAAAATGTTTTAGTTACTAATTTCATTCTATTCCCTTTTTCTCACCAGACTAAAGTTCCCGAGTATTGCGAGGAAATTTTATTTTTGTTTTTTCTTCTTCTGTGAAGGCATAACCGAAGTATTTGCTCCATTGATCTGCTAGTTCCCTGTCCTCAATTCTCTGGTATCAGACTGTAAGAAAGCTGCACCTTTTTCTCTTAATTTTGCCATTGGCGTATTTTCAGAAGATATTACAAGTTCACTCATATACACTGTGATAAGATATTCTTCAGAAAACCATCAATTCCTATCTTAAGCTGCTGAATGATTGACCTTCCACAGCCATCTAATCACAGAAGCACAGACTCTGTACTATCAGAAATACAGCACGGTCTACATTAGCCCCACTTTCCAACACAAAACCTGTCGCCGTGAATCCTATGGCATTTCAAGTGCACAACCATGTATTTTCTAATGGTTTTGAGGTTACAATGACAATTCCCTCTCACGAAGTGCATCCCAGACCCAAACATACTGTGCTTCAAAAACAGTCCTCAAATCCTCACTAAACCTCAAACCCTTCACTTCAAAAATGTGTCCCTTTGATTAAAAGGACCAGCTGCTGTCTATCTACCCCATCCATATCCCTCGTAATCTTATCCTCCTGATTCAGGTCCCCCTTAGCTTTCTCTGCACCAAAGTAAACAATTCGAGCTTATCCAGGCTCTATCCATAGCTGATACGCTCCATCCCAGGGAACATCCTGGTGAATCTCCTCTGCACCCCCTCCAGTACAATCACATCCTTCCTGTAATGTAGCTCCCAGAATTGCACACAGTATTCCATCTTGGCTAATGAAAGTTCCGCATAGCTCTTATAATCTATGCTTCGATATGTGAAGGCTATGTTTACGCTCCCGTACGCCTTCTCAAATTGTGTGTTACCCTGTCCAGACACATTCAGAGATGTGTGGAGAAGCACCCTCCCAGCTTCCTAGTGTGTTGCCATTCATTGAGTCCTTGCCTGCCTGGTTCCTTCTTCCAAAGTGCATCACCTCATAGTTATCAGGGTTACATTCCATCTGCCATTGATCCACCCATCTGACAATTCCATCTGTATCTTCCTGCAACGTAAGGCCTTCCTCTTCACTGTCATCTCCCCGGCCATTCTTTGTATCAAACACAAACTTACTTAAGACACTCCCCACACTTCGTCCATATTCACAGCTGCATCCTTTATGATAAGGGTTAAAATCACAAAATATCAGCTTGTAGTCCAACAGGTTTATTTGGAGGCACGAGCTTTCAAAACGCTGCTTCTTCATCAGGTGGTTGTGCGCTTTGATGAAGCACTTCAAAAGCTAGTCCCACCGAATATACCTTTTGGAGTATAACCTGGTGTTATGCAAGTTTTAGCTTTGTCCACCCCAATCCAACACTAACACCTCCGAATCACAAATATTAAGAGACACAGCACTGATACCCGTGGTGCAGCATTGGACACGAGCCTCCAATCACACAAACAACCCTCTACCACCACCCTCTGTCTCCTAACACTTAGGTTCATTTGGTTCCAACTTGGCAAGTCACTAATGAGTCCTACCTGTTCCCGAGTTATTCTGTTCTGCTGGAGACACTTGTAGAATATCTGGTGATTCTCCCGAATCTTTCCTACCAGTAGGTTTCCATGCCCCTGTGTTAATTAGTGGCCTACAAGTGATGAATTTCCTCCTTATTGCAGTCTTAACTGTCCTGTCCCAGATCCTGCCATTATTTGCCTTGAATGTGGAATAGACAGCGAGGGTAACGTTCTGTTAATTTCAAACTTGTCAAATGTTTTGTGAATTATCTAAATTTCACTGTGACCCACCTCTCATTCTTTGAAACTCTAGAGAACACAGGCCGAGTTTCCTCATCAGGCAATCTCACCATCTGAGGGATTAATCTGGAGAATGTCCAATTGCACTTCCTCTCAGGTCAGTATATTCTTTCTGTGATTCGGTCACCAAACCTGTGCACAATACTCCAGCTACAGTCCCTCCAACACGCTGTCAAACTGTTTCAACATGTCTTTACATCAATGTTCTAACTCCCTTAAATGAAGGAAAACCAAACTTTAACTTTCCACTTACATATATTCCTCCAAATACCCTTCACATTCATTGTATTTACGAACTCACTGAGATCTTATAGTTTAAGGTCAGAGGGGAAAGAATTAAAGGGAACTCGAGGAATAACTTTTTAACACAGGGGCTGTTACGCATATGGAATGAGAAGTGGTTGAGACGGATACATTAACAATATTTCAAAGGCATTTGAACAAATACATGGATTGTAAAGGATTGGAAAGATACGGGACAATGACAGGGAAATGGGTTTAGCGTGGATGGGCATTTTGGTTGCAATTGACCAGTTTGGGATGAAGCGCCTGTCTCCGTGCTGTCTGCCTCTATGACTCTAACAACCATTGCTTGTCTCCCACTGAATTTTATATTGTACTTTCCAAAATTATTGAAGATATCTTGACATTCTAGCCTCCAGTCTTACGCGATGTTTGACTAGAATATTCAAGCATTCTATATTGTATGCAGACACCTTGTAAACTGTACCTTATAAATGCCATTATTCCTTAAAGGCTGCTTCAGACCAAGGTTAATAATTCGTCCTTCTGACCACACCACATCAAATCCGAAATAACATGCTCTCTAGTTTGCTTCACAACATACTCTTCAACCGACCTCATATACACTTACGGAACTTATTTTTCACAGCTTCAGCAGTCACTTAGTTAACGCTGTTAACCATTCAATAAGACTGCGGTATCCACAATACTTGCCTATCTAATTTTCAGAGCATATGATGCTCCGATTTTCGGCTACCGTTTTGATTTCGATATATAACACACCAATATTTGCTTCTCCTTGCTATCTGTAAACTCTACCTAAACTGATTCGGTGGAAGCTGAGGGACAGGTCTGTGTCGTTATTAGTGATAGACCTGGACAAGACATTCAGGGAGGCTCACCTCGACGTTGAGATGATCTGGAGAAATGTCCCACAATACTGGACAAGCAACAATATCCTCCTCTCTCTGTTAGGATAAGACTTACCATATACTCTCTGCTCCCTCACACTCACTGTATATCTGTTATAGCACCTAGCCCCGAACAAGGTTCACGCTCTGTCTTCAAATAAGGCTCAGGCAGTACCACTCTCACTATTGAATTCGCAACTAATAATAATATATGGATACAAAATTGTCGACTGACTCATTCCAGACACCTCACAACTTTCCCCAACTACACCAGCACAACAGCAGGGTCACCCATTCACACTCTCCCTCCACCCCTTTCTCCCATTCCAGGAGAAACCACCTGGAATAGGATAGAAATTTCCAAGCCGGGTAGTGGAGTGCCCGATATCCGTTCCCTCACTCCCCTCACCCCGCCATGTGGGGAGGACTCTTAAGGAGCTGGAGTGGATCAGGACGCCTCGTGTGGATAATCTGAAACATCCACGTCCTACTGACCAGTTAAGAAGTAATGTTCAGTGAAAGACATTTCTCAGTTTAAACCCACTGGCAGCTCCCACAACACTCACAACAGTCCTTTCATTTCCAAAAAAAAACAGCCACAGATACCTCACTTCACAGAGACGCAGACACAGAAATACACAGACGAACACACACAATACTTACAAGGAGATAGGCATACACACACGTATAAACACACTGAGACATATACAGTCACATACAAATAGACATAAATACAGACAGCAACACAGGCTGAAACACAGACAGACAGATGTAGACACGGAAACACACAGATAACAAGCACACAGACACACACACACAGGCACACACACACACACACACACATACAGACACACAAAAACACAGGCACAGACACACACATCCAGACATACAAAAACACAGGCATAGATACACACACACATTCAGATACACGCACAAACACTTACTCACATACAGACACACAGGGGCACAGACAATAGTGTCATTAAGACACAAATCGATATGTTTTTGATTTGTAAGGGGATCAAGGATTCCAGGGAAAAGGCAGAAGAATGAGGTCGAGGTACTAATAAGAAATTATTGAACGGAATTTCAGACTCGATAGGCTGAATGGCTTCGATCTGCTCATTTCCTTAATGCTCCTGCGGTATTATGCTATCAGGCATTCTCTTCCTCAGACAGTAGCAGAGGATCAGCGTGATAAATATTTGAATGGAAAGGATCAGTGGGAATGTGGGATAGGTTTGGAGTCCATGGTGGTTCATCTTTATTCCTAATTATTCTGCACTTATGTCTGAAAAGAGGTGGTGATTTGATGTTCAGTTAACACAGTTTTAAAATAACAGTTGTCCCACAATGAAATAAGGATGTCCCTTTCACTTTAGTCTTGTGCTACCTGTGGTGTCCTCATCCTCAGGGAGCAGTGAAGACTCGGTTATAGAAGATATTCCAGACTGAGACCTTTACTGGACAGAAGGGTCAGTGTTTATTGGGAACAGACAGGAAATGGATGGTCAGGCACACTCGGACCAGCCATGAGCATTCTGAATGGTGCAGCCGAATAGGCAACTTCTGCCCCTACCCCATGTGTTCCCTCATTCCACCACTCGAGGCTGTTACAGAGATATACTGCTGTCCCTACCCCATGTGTTGTTCCCTCAATCCACCCCTCGATGCTGTTACAGGGTAGGGGACCACTCCATTAAGTCAGACAGGATCGTTACAATGAGACAGGAGGAGGCCATTATGCGCCTGTAAGGAATTACACAGGAATATAGAATGAAGTAATTCAGCTCGTTCAGTACACTACACAGTCTAGGAGGAGGCCTTTCAACCCACCTGAGCTACTACTCAGGAACAGGGAAGCTGTTGCCAACAGGAAATAGAGAGTAAAGACAAATGTTTATTTTCAGGCTGCAAAGCTGTAACTGATGGAGTGCCTCAGAGATCACTGTGGGGTCATCAATGATCAATAATCTTTATCAAAGATCTGGAGGAAGGGGAGGGATTGGCTTGGAGCTCAATAAACTCGTACACCAAGATGGCCATTCAATGTGTCGTCAAATGGAGGTATGAGAGCTGCAAAGTGATACAGGCAGGGAAGGTTAGTGAGCAAACCTTCAGCAGAAATAATATAAGGTAGGTTATTTGTTTTGGCATGAAAGATGAAACAATGGTAAACAATTTAAATGGAGAGAGATTGCAGAACTCTGTGATACAGGAGGTTTCCATGTTCTTGCGACATGAATCATATGAAGTCAGATGTAGCAAGTGATTTGGAAGGTAAGTGGAATAATGCTGTTTTTGTCAAAAAAAACATCGGGTTTAATTGCAGAAATGTTTTACTGCATCTGTACTGGGCATTACTGAGACCACACCTAATACACTGTGTTCAGGTTTGATCCACTAAACTAAAATAAAAAGATATAATTATTTTCGAAGATTTACTCATTCCTGGAAAGCAGGTCTTTTGTTATGGGGGATTATCAGTATTGATCTTAGCTGAGAAATAATATTGAACCATCCATGACTTTATGAAAACTGTATAAACTGGATGCATATTATCTTCTGTCAGGGAGACTAAAGCTAGAGAATAAATTTTAAGGAAAAGATACATTGATATTAACACACATACTATGAAGACACCTACCAATATTTACAAATTACACAGACACATATAAGCATGTCATCAAATTGTAAAGTTGGAAATTTTTGGGACTGGAAGGATTTGTGCACAACAAGAGCAATGACGCACTTGCATATACTCCATAATCAGGTTTTCCAGAGAATGTTCCAGGAGATCGCACATGGTCCAGTTTGGTGGTCAGTTGACATAATTATTTGTTCCAACACAGAAAAGGAGAAAAATGTTCCCTGCCTGGGAAGCAGCAGCCGATTGATCCCTCTCTCTTACTTTGTTGCGCCCGATAGCAAAGTGTGAGACCAGAAAATCCCTGAGTTATCTTTACCACTTGTGAAAGATTCCTGGTGAGGGTTCATTGGAATCTCTTCGCTGCCTGAAACGATGGGAATTCAGCCAAATCCAACTGTTCCAGAAAGAAATCCCACTAGCAGTAGCTTGTGTGAGCAGAGTAACTTCAAAGGCAGAATAACATTTGGGGCACTCTGTCATTTTACCATTTGTTATGAGTTCAACTTTCTGTGTCTCACATTTTTCTTGAAAATGACCTACTCTGAGATCTACATCATTGGCCACATCACTAAACTGGCTGCATTTAAGATTGGTGTAACCAGTGGAGGAGTGGGACTGGAAAAGGACATAATGACCTTCCAACATTTAGTGGAACACAAATGAGAAATTCTCAAAGGGCTGCTCAAGTGGAAATTCCCTTCCCCAGAGGATTGTGGTTTCTGGATGTTTGCATTTATTCAAAGTTGTTTTTGGTATGTAGTAAAATGGCATACAGACAGAAACGTGCTGCTGAGACCAAAAGCACATGAGGCGGTGATAAAGTATCTAATGGCCCACTCCTGCTGCTCAGTCCTATGTTTCTGTGTTCTATTCAACCCCTCACAGCTCCTGCAAGGAGCAGATGGAGGCCACTTGTCCCAGATACCTGGTCCACAGTAACACAGTATCTCATCCAGTCCCTCAAGACTGTCACACATGGTTTGGTGTAGGTTGAAAAATGTTATTTGGTTCAAAAGACGCCTCTGGTCTCATTACAGAGTGTTTCCTCTCTGCAACTTGTGATTCATTTGTTGGTCATATTATAGACCCAGATTCACTGTGAATACAGTCCCCATACCTCAACCAGAGATGAGTTACAAAATACTTCACTCTCTCTGATTGCAAAGTTCAATAAAAGAACATTCAGGAAAATTACAAACATTAACTTTGCAATTACTGAATAGGAGAACAAAAGGAATAGGATCAGGTAATTCGGATGATTAAGCCATTGTATACCATCATGGCTGATCTACTGTTGACATTAACTCCCCTTTAATGCCCAATTCTTCACCCCTTAGCTCTCTGACAGGTCATAAATCCATCTACCTCCGACTGAAATGCTTTCAGTAATGTAGCTCCCCTAGCTCTCTAGCCCAGATAATTTCTAACAGTGATTACCTTCTGTGAGAGGAAAACACTCCCTACACATACATTATCACCTATTGATATGAACAAGAGGCGAACACAGGGGCTCAGGAAAGAGTGAATGGCGAAGATACCTATGCAGTATTTGACTGAGGATGGCATTGGGACCACCTATGTATTTGAGCTGAATGGGAATCAGGTGCAACTTTCCCACTGGACGTGGTCTTTCAGAACACAATAAGGTTTGGGGTCAGTCGCCAACAACCCTCTCAGTCCCGGGACATCTCTGCAGGAGATCCTCACGTTAGTCTCCTCAGCACAAACATCTTCAGTTGCTCCAACAATGTCTTTTCCCATCATAAGATCGGAAGTGGGTATGATGACTGAAGATCACAGAATGTTCAGAACATTTTGTCCCCCATCAGCTCCTGAACCATTCTGCGTCCATGTGCATCAAGACCCGGACAGCATTCCGGTTGGTGCTGTTAAAGTAACGGTAACATTTATGTAACAGCATGGCCAGACACTGCCCATTTCCGCAGTTAAAAGAAGAGCTCATTCAGCATCTCAAGCTGGTTGCACACGGGTATGAGCTAACATTCAGGAACAGGAAAAGTGACAGCACATTCAATACTCCTGCCTGTTACACAGGAAGAAGAGTGGTCTGTTCAGTGCATCGAGCTGTTAAACACGAACAGGCAGAGCTCAATCAGACCCTTAAACCTGTTCCATGAGACCAGGAGGAGGCTATTCATGCCCACGAGACAGTTATACAGGAACAAGAGGGGGTCATTTATATTTCAACACGACAAACTAATGAAACCAAGACTGCACTGATAGAGGAGTCCATGATGTTAATCATGGTTCCATTGTTTTTAGAACGGGTGCTACTTTAACAAGGTTTGCTGGCAGTGAGGAGGGAAGCCAAATGATTTGTGCCAAGTCTCAAGGAGGCAACTTGCATCTCCGAGAAGACACACCCATTTTCTCCATGGGGGTCAGAATCTGGTGGGAAAAGTTAACTGTTTTAGCATGAGGGTATTGTGGCTGCTGTAGGGATTGCGAATAACGAGCATTTCAGTGTAGGACCACGCACGGAATGCACTGTATTACTGTGGGGAGGGTTTATTCAAAGACTGGTCCGCTGTCTCTCTCATGCGAAATGGGGATTGGGTGTGGAGTGAGGGGAATATTCTCAGAGGGTCTTAAACTATTGACAGTCATGTAACCCGAGTATAAAAGAAGCCATGGAATATTTCACCGTATCAGTGTTTATTTAGACTATCGTGAGTGACTGTCCCTCCCCCCAAGGTTCAATGCAATCGCCTCTCATTCTCTCACAACGCCGGAGATTAATCATCATTCTCTCCTCATGGCACCACCATCCCAGGGATGAGTCTGGTGGAACCCCATTGCAAACTCTCTGTGGCAAGGCGATCATTTCTTATAAAGGAGAGAAGGTCTGTCCACAATATCCCAAATGCTGCCTCAACAACACTCTCAGCAATGATCACAATAACTCTTTTTCCTCTTAGACATCTCCGTTTCTTTCCTATACCGTAAAAAGACTTTCCTTCTCTCTACACTGCTGGAAAGAGTTAACACTTTTATAATGATGGCATTGTTGTTGCTGTCGAGATTATGGATAACATGAGGTTCATTGCAGAATCACGCAATTGAACTGTACTAATGTTGAGACAGTTTATTCAAAAACCTGGCACCCACTCTCTCTCCACCCCCACCCCCGCCCCCACTCTCTCTCCTCCCTTTCTCCTCTCTTTCTCAGTCGAAATAGGGAGTGGGAGTGGTTATGTGGAAAGTTCTCAGAGGCTCTTAAACTATCGAGAATCATGTAATCTGCGTGAAAAAAACCATGGAACTTATCACCGTATCAGTGTCTGTTTAGAACATCATGAGTGATTGTCCATCCCCCTTAAGGTTCAATGCAATCACCTCTTATTCTCTCACTGAGCTTCACTCACTGCTCATGGTGCCATCATCCCAGGGATTTGTCTGGTGAAACTTGGAGAAAGTCGATCCACAGTACCCCAAATACTGCCTCAACAACCCTCCCCTGGATGATCACAAAGCACCTTTTCTCTCACTTAGACATCGCCATTTCTTTCCTGTGCCAGAAAAAGCCATTCCTTCTCTATGAACTACGACTGACATGGAATTTATAAGTCCCTTACATCTGTACGTCAGCATCAAGAAAGCGAACACCAGAGTTGCCTATGGAGCTCTGCATCACTCTCAGGGAGAATTTCAATGAGATTGAATACATTTAAAATAGGGGATGATCACGTACCTGAATGGAAATGAGATGTAGCAATACAGAAAACAGGCAGAGAAAGGGAGCTATCTTTACTTCTGTTCTTCTCTCACAGGATGTATGAAGCCCTGGTCAGGGCAGCATGTTATGCAGATCTTGAACTGCGTGGCTGATTCAGCTGTTCCACAGTACCGTAAAGGGTAAATTGCATAGCTGTGGGTTTGTAGTGTTACAACACAGGATAAGTCTTCCTGCTTAATTAAAACCAGCAACAGAGAAAAGATTTATCCCATGCAGTAATCTGTTATAATTCTCGAGTCCAATAGTATTTAAAGTTAAAATTAACAACTTTATTTCTTAAAGTATAACAGAGAATAATAAACGAATGACTATTTACAACTTCTTCCTCTAACCTGTCTTTTATCTTCCCCCTCCACAATACTAGTCCGTTAAGACTCCTAATTAAGATTTACAAAACAAAACTTCTTATCTCAAAATCAGGAAGCTTTCAGTTCTTCTCCATATTCCTGTCTTCTTTTCTTCTTGGGGATTCTGCTTCACCAGTTACTAATTAGTAAAGGTACCAATAGGAGAGCTATTTTTCAGCCAGTCTTTGCATGCTGGTAGGTTGGCAGTTCTCCTCTCAACTGTTCAATTTTCCATGGTCTGTTACCGCTAAACTATTGGGGATTGTATCATTGGCTTTTAAGATTTGTCAATATAACAAATTCATACTTGGTTGGAGGTGGGTATTTTGGGGTATAATTTAAAATGTTTTGCTGAATTTGTTTTTGTTTTTCAGACAATGAGCTAATCAGGTTGTTCAACCAAATGTAATATCATATCTATTTTTCAGAACACTTGGTGCTGTCAGATAGTTATTGCTGCCTTTTAATTCTCTCAATGGTACAGTACACCCACGTGTTCATCACAGAAGTTACACCGAAACCTGACGAAGGAAGCATGACACATTGACTTCCCTAAAGTTCTTGAGGCAAGCAGATTGGTTTTTATAGCAAATAATAATGGGGTTGCTTTTAAACACCCCATTTTCCTTCATGAGATATCAACAGACCATTATTCTGTTGCTCTAGATTATCACTCAATGGCTTGACCACCATAAGCTGTCTTCCCGTACGTGCAGATAACAAGTTAAACATTCTTAAGAGCAATTATTTAATGATGGACATGTGGTTAGAAGTAACATGAAACTATTGCATTCGGATTGAACAAAGGCACAAATGGTTTATTCAGAGGTTGCACTGAGACTGAGGACGAGACTGGGATATCATGATGCTGATATTGGACAGGATTGGTGAGTGGGGAGACATGGAGATGTAAATCTGTGAAGGACAAAATCGATTATGGAGTTTGACATCAGTCTGGTTCCTTCTCGCATGTCAGTGAGTAACTTATAAATAGTAGTTTAATAGTTATAATATATAAAGAAAGAAATTTTTGTTTGGAACTGAAGGCATTGACTTGCACTTTCTAAAATTTATATATAATGAGCAGAAGTTCAGGTCAATCCGGTTTAGTAGACAAATATAATGACTTCAAAGCTGAAAATTGTGTTGCTGGAAAAGTGCAGCAGGTCAGGCAGCATCCAAGGAGCAGGAGAATCGACTTTTCGGGCATAAGCCCATCTTCAGGAACCTATGCCCGAAACGTCGATTGTCCTGCTCCTTGGATGCTGCCTGACCTGCTGCGCTTTTCCAGCAACACATTTTTCAGCTCTGATCTCCAGCATCTGCAGTCCTCACTTTCTCCTATTAAATATAATGACTTACTAGGAGCACCAACTATAGCGAGGATGGGATAGTAACCACCTTGAATAATCCAAAGGATATCCTGGATCCGCCATGCTAATGATATCCAAGGCCGAGAAAGCCATTAAATACCCGAGGATAAACTACAGTCCATTGTTGGAACATTCCAGTCTAATGTTCTCAGATTCTGATCTCTCCTTCCCGTCTCTCTCTCTTTTGATCTGCTGATCCCTGTTAGTGCTGTCAGTGATGCTCCTACTCATACTATGGGATAGCACATTGAACAGAGCCCATTTAACTTTCAACGATGGAAACTCTCCATTGTAATAATTAGGATCCACGGAGATTGACATTAATCACAGTCACTGAACAAATAGCTTCAGTTAACCCCTTTGAATTCAATATTGATTTTATTAAAATTCAAAAAAACTTTAAAGCTACACATTTGGCATGGGATATGTGTGGGGGGGGGGGGGATGAACAGAGGGAAGAAATATTTGAGATGGTAGATTGATTGTATGTAATCATTCAATCTGCCTTAGATATGCGAGTAATGTCAAAGGATTGTCAGAACATAAAAAAAAAAGTTTCTCCGTTTATAAATCTAAACATATAGTCTGTAACTACTGATCAGTGATTATAATGTCAGTAAAATATGGAGAGAACTTTTCTAGTCCATTTTCTGACAGGAACACGTGCATACAACAACATGAGGATAACAGACAAATGGCATGGATATGTAAACATAGAATACGATGTGACACAGAATTCAGATAGTTATTCGAGGATCAGAGAGGGCAGGTGAGGGTCAGCTGTTCATGTTATCGATGTCAATCAACTATGATGAAGTAAATTTTACTGGATTTCGATTGCAGTGTGATTATGATATTGTGGACATGGCTCCTGAGACCAGAGGGAGGGAATACGATATTTCCCAGCCATCAGTATTGGAATTTTATTCTTCATAAATCATATGAAGATCAAATTCCATGATACAACTCCAATGAGGAATGAGGAGAGCCAATATTGAAACCATACAACCAGAAGACATTGGAGCAGAAATTTGGCCATTAGGCCCATTGAGCCTGCTCCACCATTCAATGATGGCTGTTAAGCTTTTCAACCGCATTCTCCCGCTTTCTACCTGTAACCCTTGATCCCCTTTACAATCAAGAACCTATCTGTCTCACTCTTAAATATACTCCGTGACCTGGCTTCGACAGCCTTCTGTGGCGGTGAATTCCATAATTCACCACTCTATGGCTGAAGAGGTTCGTCCGTATCTCTGATCTGAAAGGTCTTCTCTTTACTCTTTCCCATCGGGGCCTAGTCTCTCCTACCATTGGAAATATCGTCCCAAAATCCACTCTTTCCAGTCCATTCAGTATCCTCTAAGTTTTGAGTCGACCTCTTAACATGTTCTGACCTCTATCATATGTAGACCCAGAGCCCTCAAATGTTCTTCATATGTTAAGCTTTTCATTCCTGGGACCATTCTCGTGGATCTCCTTGGAAAACGCTCCAGGGCCAGTACATCCTTCCTGAGATATGGAACCCAAAACTGTGCACAATAATCCAAATGTGGCCTGACCAAAGTCTTATACAGCCTCAGAAGTACATCCCTGCATTTATATTCAAGCCCTCTTGAAATAAATGCCATCATTGTATTTGCCTTCCTAACTGTTGACAACCTGCAAGATTACCTTTCGAGACTCCTGGACTGAAACTCCCTCGGCTTTTTGCGCTTTTCACTTCTGAACCTGCTCGCTAATTAGAAAATAGTCCATGCCAGTATTCTTCCTGGCAAAGTGCATGATGTAACACTTGCCCACGTTATACTCCATCTGCCATATCTTTGCTCACTCCCCTAACCTGAACAAATCCTTCAATAGGAGAAAGTGAAGACAGCAGATGCTGGAGATCAGAGTCAAAACGTGTGGTGCTAGAAAAGCACAGCCAGTCAGGCGGCATCCGAGGAGCCGGAGAATCGATGTTTCAGGCATAAAGTCTTCATCAGGAATGAGGGCGTTAGGCGGAACTGGGCTGAGAGACAAATGGGAGAGGCTGGGGCTGGGAGGAAGCTAGCTTGGACAGCAATAGCTCGATGAAGGTGAGTGGTGATAGTGAAAGGTCAGAGTGGAAGGTGGAGTGGATACATGCGAAGGAAGATGGACAGGTTGGACAGTTCAAGAGGGCGGTACTGAACTAGAGGGTTAGATCTGGGATAAGATGGTGGGAGGGGAGATGAGGAAATTGGCAAAATTGCCTTTGATACCGTGTGGTTGGAGGGTCTCTCGGTGGAAGATGATGCATTCTTTCTCCAGACTACTACTGGCTAGAAATTGGCCATGGAGGAGGCCAAAAACATACATGTCCTTGTTGTAGTGGGAGGGAGAGTTGAAGTATTCAAGGATAGGGAAGTGGGGTTTTTGGGTGTGTGTGTCCAAGTGTGTTACCTGAACCGTTCTGCAAATTGATGTCCAATCTCCCCAATGGAGAGGAGATCCGGTGCAATGGACAGAGTAGATGTGGTGGTTGGATGCACAGGATGTTCTTTGCCTGACGTGGAAGGATCCTTTGGGCTTTGGATGGAGGTGAGAAGGAAGTGATGACATAGGTTTCATACCTCTTGTAGTGGCAAAGAAGGTGTCAGGAGTGGAAGGTGGCTGGGTGGGGTTGAGGGTGCATGAACCTCACGAGGGAGATGTGAAGGGAATGGTCTCTGTTGATATGGGTGGGGAGGGAATTATACCTCTGGTGGTGGTGTCTGACTGTTGGTGGCAGAAATGGCGGAGGATGATGCGTTGAATCCTGTCGTTGGTGGGATGGAAGGCGAGCACCAGAGGGGTTCTGTCCTTGTTGTAGTTGGAAAGGTGGAGATCAAGGACGGAGGTGCGGGAAGTTGAGGAGATGCGCTAGAGCATCCTCCTGTAGCCGAACCACCTCTTTAGTGCTACCTGTCCCTCTATCTATCTTTGCACTGTTTGAAAACCTAGCCAGAATCCTCTCAGTTCCTTCATGCAAATCATTAATGCATAAAGGGAAAGGTTGTGGTCCCAACATTGAGTCTTGTGGAACACCACTTGTCCCTGGCTGCCATCCTGAGAAGGACTCTTTAATCCCAACTCCCTGCTTTCTGTCAGACAGCCATGCTACTATCCATGTTCGTACATTGCTTCGAACACCATGGGCCCTTATCTTTCTCAATAGCCTCCTGTGTGGCACCTTATCAAAAGTTTCTTGTGGAGCAAGCGGATAACATCTATTGTTCTTCTTTGTCTAATCTGCTTGTTACTCTCTCAATGAATTCTAACAGGTTTGTCTGGCCTGACTGTTCTTGATGAAACCATGTTGACTCTGTTCTATTTTACCAAAGACCTCAAGTATTCAGAAATCCCATCCTTAACGATGGATTCCAGCTTGTTACCCACAACTAAGGTAAGGCTAATCAGTCTGTAATTTTCCATTTTTTCCCTTATTAAACGGAGTGTGACATTAGCAATTTCCAGCCTCTTGGCCCTTTCCTGATTTTAGTCATTCCTGAAAGATTACTACTTATACTTGCACTACCTCTTCAGCTATCTCCCTTCCAAAGCTGGGGTGTAGTCCACCTGGTCCAGGTGATTTATCCACATTTAGGACATTCAGTTTTCTAACATGTTATTCTTGATGATGGCCACCATACTCAGCTCTGCCCTCTCACTCTCTTCAACTTCTGTGAAATTATTCATGTCTTCCACCATGAAGACTGATGCCAAGTTGTTCATTCATTTCTTTGTTTCCCACTACTATGTCTCCAGCATCATTTTCCAGTGTCCAATATAACTTTTACCTCTCTTTTGCACTTTATATATCTCAAGAACCTCTTACAGTCTCCTCTATATTGTTGGTTCGCTTACCCCTAAATTTAATCTTGTCCCTCCTTATTTTTTTGTCCTCTGTTGGTCTTTATAAGTTTTGCAATTCTCTCGTTTCCCACTGCCCTTCACCACATTGTATGCTAACACTTTTGCTTGTATGCAATCCCTGACTTCCCTCCTCAGCCCTGGTTGCCTTCTCCTCCCTGTATCATGCCTCTATTCCTCAGCATGAATCTCTGCAGTGTCTCCTGAATTAATCTTGGAATCCCCTGCCATTGCTGTCCCACTGTCTTTCCTGCTATACCCCTCTCCACATATCAGAGACTGCTGCAAGTTCAGGTCCATCCAGTCTTTCTTGTTTAGGTCCTAACGACTCGGGAATCCCAATGATCCACATATCAGAAGTGCTGCCTGCCCTGCCAGCTGTTTGGCCATGTATTTGACTTTGCTACCTTCCTAGTCCTAACCTCACTCGCATATTCTGGTGTCTCCAAAATTCAAATATCCTTTCAACAGAACTCTCGCAAGGCCTTTTATTTAAAGTGGATAGACTTGATAATAAAAACTTAAGTGTGACCTCAGGAAAGTGGAGTCCACTGAATTAGTCCAATGCCCAGAGGATCTGATATCTATCCCCGCCACTCAACCTGTTTGACAAGGTATACATATAGTTTGGTGGTGATGGAAGAGCACCACTGAACTGCTGTACTCTTCCAGCACCACTAATCCAGAATATGGTTTCCAGCATCTGCAGTCATTGTTTTGACAAAGGTATACATATGAACCATATAATTACAGATGGAGGAGGATAAACAGAAAACTAGAAAATGTCAGAGCAGATGGATGTCATGCAGCTTGTTTACTCTGCTTTGCTATTCAATTGGACTTTAGTTATTCTGTTCCTTTCAATGGCAGGATCTTTATGCAGCATCCCCAGTGGGTCAGAAAGTGCCCAGTGTCGTTGTGTGCACAGTCCTACGAAGGGAGTGTTCAGTGCCAGGCAATGGGGTTTGGGGAGTCCCAGGGGTGGCACAAGAAAAGGCTGCATGTAGTGACGATGGACTGAGGCACTGAAAGGGATGGAATGGGTATACAGGGACACTGCACACAAGGAAGGGGCCGGGAAAAATTCCTAAACAACCAGGGAACCCGCGATGCACGGCTGCTTTTACAAAAACCTGTCACGTTTGCTAGATTTCTCTGTCGAACCAAAGCAAAAATACTGTAGATGGTAGAAATCCGAAGCAAACACAGAGACATACTGTGGAGAGACGAAAGAGTTAATGTTCCGAATGCAGACACGGGAAGAATTTACAAAGCCCACACACAAAGGGTCCAGAGATTGAAATTGAACCCGAGTCCCTCGCACTTTGAAGCAGCAGTGTTGTGTCACCGTGCCGCCCAATGATGGATAATCAGAGTTAGAGACAGAGCTACTGTTCTCTGTGATTGGGATTGAGAGTCCTGAATGATGTGTTGCCTACCTGGTACTTGGGTTTGGGATATATCATCTGGGCTGCAGAAGAACTTGGATTGGGCGGGGAATGATCCAGTGGACAGGGTCTGTGTAGGTACCAACGGCTGGACAAACAAATGACAGTGAAAAGAGCAACGGGTAATACAGGACTAAACTATCATATCGAAATGCATGCAGCATAAGGAATAAGGTAAACACGCTTGTGACTCATTCACAAATTGGCAGGCACGACATGGGCATTACAGTGATATCACTGCAAGAGGATCAGGATTCGGAGCGGAATATTCAAGGATATTCATCCTGTCGAAAAGATAGGCAGGTGGGCAGAGTAATAGAGTTGTTTCATTATTAAGAATGGAATTGAATCATTAATCAATCATAAGAAATGAAGTAAAGTCAGATCATGTAGAATCTGTGTTGGTAGAATTGAGGAATCAAAAAGGTGAAAAAAATGCAGTTAGAGTTCTGTACAGGAAGCTGAGGTGCAAGATACACCAGGAGCTAGAAATTTCTGTAGGAAAGACAAAGTTACAGTGATCCTGTGGGATTTCATTATGCAGGTGAACTGGGAATTCAGGTTGGTAGTGGTTCGCAAGGAATGGAATTTGTGGAATGTCTATGAGATGGCTTTTTGGAGCAGCTTGCAAAGGTGAAATAAATGAAGGAGCTTAAGGTGAAGGAATTCTTAGCAGGCAGTGATCATAATATGATTGAACGTATACTGCAGATTCAGATGGAGAAGGTAGAATCAGTAGTAATGGTATTACAGCTGAATAAAGGCAATTACAGGGACATGAGGGAGGAGCTGGTTAGAATTGACTGGGAGACAGGCCCAGCATTAAAGATAGTACAACAGCAATGGCAGGAGATTTTTGGAGTAATTCAGGGCACAGCAGAGATTTATCCTGAGGAAAAAAGAGGCTTATATGGGGAGGATGGGGCAACCATAGCTGACTAGGGAACTCAGGTATAGCATAAAAGCAAAAGAGAAAGGATATAATGTGGCAAAGTGCAGTGGGAAACCTGAGGATTGGGAAGCTTACAAAGACAAAACAGAGGGCAAATAAAATAAAATAAAGAGGGAGATTATTAAATAAGGGGGGTAAGCGAGCTATTAAGATAAAAGAAGACTAACAGTTTGTTTCGATATATAAAGTTCAAAAGAGCGGCAAAAGTGAACATTGGATTGCTGGAAAATGATACTGGGGAGATAGTAGTAGGGAACGAGAAATGGCCAAGGAACTGAATAATTACTTTGCGTCAGCCTTGATTGTGGAAGGCACGAGTAATACATTAAACATTCAAGAGATTGAGGGGCCAGAGCTGCGTATGATGGCCACTACCATGGAGAACATGCTAGAAAAAACTGTAATGGTCCTAAGGTGGTTAAATAACCTTGACCAGATGGACTACATCCCAATATTATAAGGGGGATAGCTGAAAAAGGAGTGGAGGTGATCGTGGTGATCTTTCAGGAATCACTAGAGTAAGGAACGATCCCGAGCACTGGGAACCCACTAGTGTGACACCCCATTTTAAAAAGAGAATAAAGAAAAAGACAACAAAAACCCACCATGAATAGTTTTACCACGGTCGTGGGTAAGATCCCGGAATTCATTGTGAAGGATAAGATTTCTGAATACTTGAAAGTGATTGTTAAAATAGGGCAAAGTCGGCATGATTTCGTCAAGGGAAGTTCATGCCTGACAAATCTATTGGAACGCTTTGAAGACGAATGAGCAGGCTCGACCAAGCACAGCCAATGGATGTTATCCACCTGGACTTGAAGAAGGCCTTCGACAAGGTATCACACAGGAGATTACTGGTTTTGTTAACGGTCCGTGGTGTTAGAGCAAGGGTAGTGGTATGAATAGAAGCTTGTCTGTCTGGCAGAAAGCAGAGAGTGGGGATAAAAGAGTACTTCTCAGGATGGCAGCTGGTGACAAGTGGTAATTCACAATTCTCAGTGTTGGAATCATATCATTTACTTGTTACATTAACAATCTAGATGAGGGAATTGAGTGCACTCTGGCTAGGTTTGCAGATGATACAAAGATAGGCAAATGGCCAGGTCTTATTGAGTAGGCAGAGAGGCTGAACAAGGATTTGGACAGGTAAAGAGATCGGCAGATGCATTCCAACGTTAGAAAGTGTGAGGTCATGCACTTTGCAACGAAGAATAGAGGCATGGTCTATTTTTTTAAATGGCGAGGAAATTCAGAAATCTGAAGTGCAAAGTGACTGGGGAGTTCTAGTGCAGTGTTCTTTCAAGGTAAGCTTGCAGGTTGAGGCAGTAGTTAGGAGGGCAATCGTAATTAGGATTGGGAGCATTTACTACGAGAAGAATTGAATATAAGAACAGCATATATATGGCTCTTATCAGACCACATTTGGAGTATTGTACTCACTTTTGAGCTCCATATGTCAGGAAAGATGTACTGGTCCTGGCGCGTATTCAGAAGACTTTCACAAGAATGGTCATCGGAATGAAAAGCTTATTGTATTGAGAAATGTTTGAGGACTCTGTGTCTATAGTCGATAAAGTTTAAAAGGATGAGAGGGAATAAAATTGAAATATACAGAATACTGAATGACCTGGAGCGAGTGGATGTTGATAAGATGTTTCCATTGGACTAGGATCCAAAGGCACAAAGGAACACGTTTTAGAACTGTGATATGGAGAAAGTTATTTAACCATAAAATGGTGTATGTTTGACATTTATTGCCACAGAAGGCCGTGGGGTCAGGTCATTGAGTATATTTGAGACGGAGGTAGATAGATTTTGATTATCCAGGGGATCGAGGGTTACGGGGAGAAGGTCGGAGAATGGGTTTGAGAAACCTATCAGCGATGATTGAATGACGAAGCAGACTCGATGGGCTAACTGCCCTAATGCATGCTCAAATGTCTTATCGTCTTCTGGTCTAAAACTTAAGGAAGTACCTTGCAACTCTGAGAAGATAGATTCATGTTCTTCATGAATGTCAGAAGCTGTTGGGAATAATTAACTGTTTAAGAATGAAGGTATTGTGGCTGCTGTCGGGGTGGTGGATAATATGACATTCAGTGCAGGATCACACACCAACCGCACTGTATTAATGTGCTGAGAGTGTGTTCAAATCCTGGACCTCTCTGTCTCTCACAATGGGGAGTAGGGGTTGGGGTGGGTGGGTGCAACATCCTCCCAGGCATTTCAACTATCCTGAATCATGCATCCTGAGTGGAACAGCAGTCATGAATTTATCACCTTCTCTTTGTCTGTTTCGAATATAAGGAGTGATTGTTCATCTCTCTCAGGGTTCAATGCAATCACCTCTTATTCCCTCACAGCGCTACAGATCAACCTTCACTCACTCCTCATGGTGCAATCATCCCAGGGATTAATCTGGTGGAACTCCTCTTCATTCTCTCTGTGGTGTGGAGTTCACTTTATTTCAAGGAAAGAAAATCTGTCCACAATGCCCCAAATACTGCCTCAAAAATACTCTCAGGTTTGATCACAATAATTCCTTTCCCTCACTTTGCTGGCTCCATTTCATTCATGTGACAAAGGAAACCATTCATTTACGATGCACTGCCACTGATGGGGAATTTAAAACATCCTTACATCTGTAGGTCAGTATCAATAAAGCCAGCATTAGAGGTGCCCATGGGGATTGACATCACTCTTTGGAGAGGCTGAATTACAAAGAATCCATCTAAAACAGTGAATGGCTACCTACCTGAATGGAAACGAGCCGGTGGAATATGGGATGCAGGCAGAGGAAGGGAGCTACCTTTCCTTTTGTTCTGCCCTCACGGGATGTGTGCAGCTCTGGTCAGGCCAGCGTGTTATACCAGTCTTGAACTGAGTGGCTGTTTCAGCTGTTCCACAGGACAATCAAGAGTAAAACAAATTGCCGTAGGTTTGCAGTTAAACAGAGACTTGACCAGAGAAGGATGACCCACTGCATTCTCTAATGGGCATAAGGCAAAACGGTATCAACAGATTATTATTCTCTGGCTCTAGAATACGAGCCTATGACGTGACCCACCATAAACTGTCTGCCCATCTTTCAGATTTTGTGGAGAGACAAGTTAAACATCTCAAGTGCAATTATTTTGCAATGGGCACGTGGTAAGAAGGGAGTCGAAACAGATGCATCTGGAATTAGCAAAGGCACAAACGATGGTTTATTCAGGAATTGAACTGAGGTTGAGGAGGAGACTGGATCGCCTTAATGGTGGTACTGGAAAGGATTGGTATGTTGGGAGGATATGGAGATGTACACTTTTCAGGAGAAAATGAATCAAAGAAGTTGAGAACAGTGCGTTTTATCCTTGCATATTGGTGAGTAATTTGTAAATAATAATTTGCGAGTTATAATTTCTAAGGAATGGTATATTTGATTCGAACTGAAAACATTGGTTTACACCTTTCCAAAATCTACATATCATGACCATCGATTCAGTTCAGACCATTTCACTAGAAGACAGAGTGAGTTACCAGGAACACCAAATATAGCAAGGATAGGATAGTAACTAGCGTGGATAACCATCAGTACATCTTCAATCCGCGACACTAATGATATCCAAGGCTGGGAAAGCCAGTAAAGACCATAGGATAAACCCCTGTCCATTGTTGGAACATTCCAGTCTAATGTTCTCAGATTCTGATCCATTGTTGGAACATTCCAGTCTAGTGTTCCCAGATTCCCAACTCTCCTGCCCTTCTCTCTGATGCTGCAAATCCATGTTACTGCTGTTGGACATGCTCCCGCTTATACTATGGGATACAACACTGAAAGCATTCCCTTATTAGTAGAAGAGAGAACCTCTCTAGGGGCGTATAGGATCCATGGAGACTGACATATTTACATTCGCTGAACAAATAGCTCCAGTTATCCCCTTTGAATTAAATGCTAATTTATTAAAATTCAAAATACCTTCAAACATTTGTGCGTTCTGTGTGTGATATGTGAGTGTGACTGAAGGAAGGAATGTTGAAGATGGCAGATTGATTGTGTGTATTCATTAGTCAGCCTTGGATATGGAAGTAATTCCAGAGGCTTAACAGGACATAAACATGCTTCTCTGTTCTTGTATACAGAAATAAATCCAGTAAATACTGATCAGTCATTGCAAAATCAGTAAAATATTGAGAGAACAACTATCATCCATGATCTGATAGCAAAATGTGCCAAAGAAAACGAAGGTTACAACAAACAAATGGCGTCGATATGTCAACGGAGAATTGCACATAACAAACACAGTGCAGTTTGCTATTCCAGGATCAGAGAGGGCAGCTGTGGGTCATGCTGTTGATGTTATCGATGTTAAGGAACTGTCATGAAGTGTAATTTAATGGACTTCGAGTACATTGTGATTATGATATTGGGGAAAAGGCAGAAGACGGAGAGGTCTGGAGGACATGGCGGAGGGTGGAGAGACAGTGATGTTCCCCAGTTACCAGAATTGGAACATTACTCTTTATAACTCATATGAAGAACAGATTCAAGAATACATCTACAATGAGGAATTAACAGAGACAATATTAATGAAATTTTTTTCGACAATATAAAATACAGGAACAAAATGATTTTCTGCAAACAACAATATATGCAAAGTACAAAGAGATAAGGTTGTTAAAATACACTCCTGATATTGAGCTATATAAATTGAAATGTGATTTACATAACTAGAGAAGTGGTGTGCAAACTTTATCAATCATTATTTGACTCACAGCTGAGATCGTGATTTCCTCTCTGTCAGTGAGTCCCCTCACTAAGATTCTCTGGACTAGTCTCTCATACAGTATCGGGGAAGGGGGGGGGGGTCGTGTTGGTTATCATTTCCTGCTGCTCTTGGCACAGTCTACTTCCAAACTCTGCTTTCTCCATGGAACCAATCTATTGGCCTAGTGGGTTTTGTTTAGCTGTCAGAAACCAAGCTCTGTGATATTATTGGAAATAAATAATCTGGGATGACAGCCAGTATCAGCACAGTGCTCACAGTGTATGGCGCACAGACAAAGGGTTTGCCGTCCAGAGAAATTTCTAAATAAAGCTTCTAACTTCTGTCTGCGGTCTTCTGATCTATCTAACTTCACCCTCATCTAACACCTTTTCCTCTTGCACTCAGTCTGTCGCTCCCCTTTCTAGCCTCTCTCAGTTTATCTCACTTCACTTGCTTTCTCTCAGTTTATTTAATTGTCACACAATATATCTTCAAACACTCTCTCGATCTCCAATTGTGCAATTGGAGAGCTTGCGACTCCACGATGGGCTGAATGGCCTCCATCCATTCCAAAATAATTCTGAGGTACTCTGACCCACAATAAATACCTCGTGGGCAGACCTGTTGGTCCGGTGGCATGTACAGTGCACAATCACCCGTTATCTTTTCCTGCTCTTCTCTGATGTACAGCTGCCTTGAAATGTCTGTTCAAAATAAGTGGACTGAATGAAGTTCGAGCAATCGAGAAGGCTGTATATTTCAATCAGGATTTAATGAAGGATGAGATTCCAGAATAACATAAGCAATGATTGAAAAACAGGCAACATAAGAAATGGCAGCTGAGTCGAATCCCGCCACTGCAGATGGTGGAAATTCAGTTCAATATTGTAAGAATATCCCTGGAATTAAGAATCGACTGATGAGAATGAAATCATTGCCGATTGTCAGAAAAATCCACCTGGTTCACTAATATCCTGCAATGAAGGAATCTTCCAACCGCACCTGGTCTGGCTGACGTGTAATTTCAGACCCAAAGCGATATGATTGACTCCTAATCGCCCTATGAAATGGTCTAGTGAGTTATTCAGTTGTACCAATCGCTACAAAGTTTCAAACAAATGAAACCGGATGGACCACTTGGCATCGAAATGAGCATCAGAAAAGTCAACATTAGAAACATCACTGTCGAACCTGCAAAGTCTTCCTTACTAACATCTGAGGTCTGGTGCCAACATTGGAACAATTGCCTTACAGACTAGTTAAGCAACAGCCTGTCATCGTCATACTCACGGAATCATACCTTACAGAAATAACAGAAATTAAACATGGACAAATGGATAAAGGTGTCTCTTACTGATTACCACGTAACGTCGTTCCTCAGCTGAATCATTCCTCCTCCATGTTAAACAACACTTGGAGAAAGCATTGACTGTGGCAAGGGCACAAAGTGTATTCTGGCTGGGGGATTTCAAAGTCGACTGCCAAGAGTGGTTTTGGCAGCAGTACTACTGATCATGCTGGTCGGCTCCTAAGGACATAGCTACATGATTGGGTCTGCAGAAGGTGGTGACGGAATGAGCGAGAGGGTAAAAAACATACCTGACCTCATCCTTACCATTCTACCAACTGCAGATGTATCTGTCCATGACAGTATTGGTAAAAGTGACCACCACACTGTCCTTGTGGAGACAAAGTCTATTGTCTCCATAAACTCTATTGTGTTGTGTGGCAATATCACCATGGTAAATGGCACAGACGTTTATCAGATCTACCAACTCAAGACTGAGCGTCCATAAGACACTGCAGACCATCAATATCAGCATAACTTTCTCCAGTACAATCTGTAACGTCATGGCCCAGCATGCCCCCCCCCCCACCTCCCCCATTCAAACATTAGCATCAAACCAGAGAATTAACCGTGTTTCAATAGAGAGTGCAGGATGGCACGCCAGGAGCAGAACCAGGAATATATAATGATAAAATGTTAATCTGCTGAAGCTTCCAAACTGAAATACTTGCGTGCCAGATAGCATAAACAGCAAAGGACAGACAGAGCTTAGCGATCCCAGCACCAATGCATCAGATTTAAGCTCTGCAGTCCTGTTAATCCAATCATGAATGGTGGTGGACCATTAAGCAACTCACTAGAGTAGGAGTCTCTACAAATATCCCCATCCTCAATGATCGAAGAGCCCAGAACATCAATGCAAAAGATAGAAGATTTGAGTGAATGATCCATTTCGGACACCTCCCGTGGTCCCCATCATTACAGGTAGCAGTCTTCAACAAATGAGATGAACTGATATCCAGAAATGGTTGAAGGTACTGGATATTTTAAAGGCTATGGGCCCTGATAACATGCCGGCAATAGTCCAGAAGGCTTGTGCTCCAGAATTTCCCTCTCCCCTAGCCAAGCTGTTCCAGTATGCTTACAAACTGACAATGGGAAAAAACTGCTCAGATATGTTCTGTACACAAAACGCAGGACAGATTTAACCCGTCCAAATACTGCCTTATCAGTCTACTCTCCATCATCAGTAAAATGATGGAAGGTGTCATCAACAGTGTTATCAAACCGCACTTGCTCAAAACTAACCTGCTCAGTGAGGCCCAGTTTGGGTTTTGCTAGGGTCACTCAGCTCCTGAGCTCGTCACAGTCTTGGTTCAAACATAGAAAAGGGAACTGAATTCCAGCCCTTGACAGCAAGGCTGAATTCTGCCAAATGTGACATCAGGGAGCCCTAGCAAAGATGGTATCCCGGGCCAATACTGCATTATTGGAGTCATACCTGACAGATAGGAAGATGGTCATTGTTGTTGGAGGTCAGTCATCTCAGCTCCAGAATATCTCTGCAGTAGTCCCTTAGGATAATGTCCTAGGTCCAAACATCTTCAGCTGCTTCAACAATAACCTTCCTTCCATCATAAGGTCGGGAGTGGGGATATTCGATGATGACTCCACAATGTTCAGCATCATTCGCAAATGGTCAGATGCGGTGCAGTCCATGCCCAAAGCAACATGATTTGGACAATATCCAGGCTTGGGCTGGCAAGTGGCAAGTAACATGCGCCATAAAAATTCAGACAATGAGTATCACCAATAAGAAACAATATAATCACTTCGTATTCAGCAGCATTATCATCACTAACCCATTATCAATATCCTGGGGGTGGGGGGGGGGGGTATCATTGACCAGAAACTCAACTGGACTCGCCACATGAATATAAGTGCAGATCAGATGCTGGGAATAATGTACGGGTAACTCACCTCCTGACTACCCAAAGCCTGTTCATCATCTACAAGGCACAATTCAGGAATGAGATGGAATATTCTCACTTCCCTGAATGAGTGCAGCCCCAACAACACTAAAGAAGCTTGACATAATCCAGGACAAAACAGCCCATTTGATTTGCACAACATCCGCAAGCATTCACTCCCTTCAACAATGTCACTCAGAAGCAGCAGTTTGTACTATCTATAAGACACAATGGTGGAGAAATTCCTCAAAGATTCTCAGACAGCTCCTTCCAATCTCACGAACACTTCCATCTGGAATGACAAGGGCAGTAGACTTTTGGGAACACCACCACCTTCAAATTCCCCTCCAAACCAGTTAACATCCTGATTTGGAAATAGATCGCCGTTCCTTCGCTGTTGCTGGGTCAAAACCCTGGTATTCCCTCCTTAATCACGAGTGGGTCAACACACAGCAGGTGGATTGCAGCAGTTCGAGAAGGCAGTTCGGCACCACCTTCACAAGGGGGCAACTAGGGGCGGGCAAGAAATGCTGCGCCCATCCAGCGATGCCCACATCCAAAAATGATTTTCCAAACCGTTCCAAGTTGATCATCTCGATGGGACAGGTTATCTAGTTTGAACAAAAACAGGAAACCTATGTTTCTAATATTGAACATTTTAGACCTTTCTGTTATTCGAAGGGTGTTCAGTATTCGATGACACATTGTTGCTGAGTTTTGTGATAAATTGCACCGTTTTGTTAAATTTAACAATACTGGCGTTGCAGGATCGATTCTTCAAAAAATACCAGACGGAAAATGACAATCATCATGGAGACAATGTGCTCCCGCCACATGAGACTCACAGATAGGAGCTCATATTCAAAATACTAATGGACTACTGGCCAACATTGAATCCTCCCACCGTCCGTATCACAGTTGTTAACATTGACCAGAATGTGAAGGCAAAACAACATACAAATACCATGATTACAAAAGCATGTCAGAGACTTATAATTCTGCACTGAATAGTAGACCATATGATCATAAGGGCATGAGATATAGCAATAGATTTAGGTCATTCAGCCGATTCCTTCACTCTGAAACTGTGCTATTTTGTGATAGTCTCTATGACTAGTGGCAATGTCTTCTAAATGTTGACTGTATCAATCTTTGCAGTAATCGATCAGTTTCTATCAGATGCCTCGCCTCCCATTCTTCTAAATTCCATCGAGTATGGATAAAAGAGCCCTCAAATGCTGCTCATATGGCAAGCTGTCATCCCCAGGATGGATCACCTCCAACATAGTCCATTGCATTCTCAGCAGTATGACTTTTCAAAGACTCTTGAAATGAATGCTAACATTGCATTTGCTTTCCAAACTGCCAACTGAACCTGCGGATTAACAATAAGACAGGACGAATGCTTCAAAATCGTTTTGTGCTTCAGATTTAGTGGATCCTATTAGAACATAGTGTCTGCCTCTAATCAGCCGACTTAACGGCATAATTTCACACGTTCCCATATTACGTTCCATCAGCCACGTGTTTTCTCATAGTCCTAAACTGTCCAAGTCTTCCTGCAGCCTCCCCACTTCCTCTATATCACTTGGCCGTCCAACCATTATTGTATCATCTGCAAACTTAGCAAAACTTCCCTCAATCCTTGGTCCAGGTGGTTCTTGTATAAGATGTTTCCTGAATTCCCAAAGGACTGTCCACTGATCTACAAAGGCCAACACTCTAGATATTGACTCCATTGAGGTTAACATAGTGGATTGATTGGAATTATACCTGTAAACTCTTCACTCTCTGCGCCACTGACACTCAGTAGGAGCATGCTTCGACCCTTTTGTTGTGAATTTACCCCATTTTGGTGACACAGGACTTGATGGTGCACAATCCCAGTGTATTGATGTCACTCTATCTCGACACTACTTGTGTGGCGCTTACACCGACCAATGTCACTGTGTCTTCATGACGACGGAGGGAGGTAGGGGAGGGGTTGGCTATGATGAATAACTGTGTGACTGTTAGGTTGTAATCTGCCCCGACAGCCTCGGATGTACCTGTGCCCTTTGTCACCGCTGCAGGCATGATAAGTCTTCCTGTGAGTCAAATCAAGGAAAGTGATAGGCTTGGTTGATGTTCCAGGCTGAGCACTCAGATCCTGTCTGGACCAACTGGCAGAGGTAATTACATACATCTTCAGCTTCTCCCCCTGACGCCCACATTCCAACCTGCTTCAAGAAGGTGAAGAAAGTAAGTGAGAAAGCTCATGCAACTTACTTTAATGATTACCGCCTAGTGGCTCCGAACTCAATAAATATGAAGTGATTCAAGAGACTGGTTATGATCCACACCACCTCCAGTCTTCCAGCCTGCCCAAATCACGAATAATTTGCTGACTGATGTAATGGGTCCACAATGGATACCATATCCCGAACACTGCACTCCTCCCTGGGACATCTGGACAACAAAGGCACCTACATCATACATCAATATCCCCTCCAGACTGATCACAAAACCCCATGACTATAGTCTCATCTCCTCCCTCTGCCACTGGATCCTCAGCTTTCTGACACACACATCACGATGAATGAAGACAGGTAACTGCACCTCCTCCACAATAACACTCAACACAGGAGTTCCAGAAGTATAAGCCCTCATCCCCCTACTGTACACACTTTACACGCATGGCTGTGCCCTCAGCCCCCTACTGTACTCCCTGTACAACCATAGCGGTGTCCTCAACCCTTTGCCATCCACCTGCATATCCACAGCTGTGTCCTTGGACCCCTACTCAACTCACTCTACATCCACGTTTGTATCCTCAGCCCCCAACTGTACTTCCTGTCCACCCACAGCTGTGTCCTCAGCCCCTAATGTGCTCACTGAACACCCATGGGTGTGCCCTCAGCCCCCAGCTGTACTCACTGTACACCCACGGCTGTGCCCTCAGCCCTTTTCCATCCTCCCTGTATACCCACAGCTGTGTCCTCGGACCCCTACTGGTCTCACTGTACATCCACGTTTGTGTCCTCAGTCCCCAACTGTACTTCCTGTACACCCATGGCAGGTCAGTGGAATGGTCAAGAAGGTATATGGTATGCTTTCCTTCATTGGACGGGGTATTAAGAACAAGAGTTAGCAAAACATGTCACAGTTGTATAAGACTTTATTTCAGCCACAATTGGAATATTGCGTCGAGTTCTGGTCGTCACATAACCAAAAGGATGTGGATGCTTTTGAAAAGGGTGCACAGGACATTCACCAGGAGATTGTCTGGGATGAAGGACGCTAGCTGTGAAAATATCGTGAGTAGACTATGATTATTTTCATTAGAAAGACGACATTGACAGAGGGCCTGATTGATGTCTACAAAATTATGAGAGGTGTAGACAGGGTGGATATTAAGAAGCTTTTCCCCAGAGAACGGGATTCAATTACCAGGGCTCACGAGATCAAATTGAGAGGGGAAAAGTTTATTGGTGACTTGCATGGCAAGTTCTTTACACAGAGGGTGGTGGGTGCCTGAAATGCGTTGCCAGCGGAGCTGCTAGAAGTGGATACGATAGGGCCATTTAAGATATTTTTCTGGACAGGGAGCAAAGGGGTACAGACCCACAGAAAGTAGGCGACAGGTTTAGACAGAGGATCTGAATCAGCTCAAGATTGGAGGGCCAAAGGGCCTGTTCCTGTTCTGTAATTTTATTTGTTCTTTGTTCTAATATTATCAAAGGCTCATCACACCCCAGTAATGATCTCCTACAACCACTTTCATCAGGCTCGACGATACAGAAGCTTGAACACACGCAGCAGCAGGTTCAGGAACAGCTTCTTCCCAGCCGTTGTCAAACTGAATGGACTCTCTAATCTTAGATAATGCTGATCTTGTTCATGTTGATCTCACCTCGCGCACGCTCTGTGCAACGTAACCTAATGCCTCTCAGACATGTTTTACAGCCATTGTTCTGTACATCCTTGCTCATTATCATCTGCCTGGACATCTTGATACAGGTGACAATAAATCCTCACCTCCCACTCTCCAGCTCCCTCTGATCCTCACTCTGAGCTCCCTCCAGTCCTCACCTCCAGCTTCTCATGATCCGTACCCCCAGCTCTGTGCGACCCACCCAACCCAGCTCCCCATATCCTTTGTCCCTCACTGTTTCTCTCACTCCGTTTCCCTGTGTTTTCCTTTTCTCTGTTTTCTGTTTGTCCCCCTGGGTTTACTCTCTCCCCTTCACCCTGTCCATGTGACTGTTTGTTTCCTTGTTTTGTTTCCTTTCTCTCTTTGACTGACTGTCCTCCTGTTTCTGTTGCGAACTATTTTGGAACTGCCTGTCTCCCAGTTTTCTATATACTGGCAACTGAAAACATTCTATTCGAGTGCATAATCGTCTGACATGGTAACTGTCCTGCCCAGGACCATGAGAACGTACAGAAAGTTGTGTGCACAGCCCACACCATCACAGAAGCCAACATCTCATCCACAGACACCATTTATACTTCTCATTGTCGCAGAAAGACTCGCAACATCAAAGATCTCTCCCACCCAGATAATTATCTCCTGCAAACACCTGCATTATACTGATGAATTGCCCTCTCTAACTTCAAATAATATCAAATGTGCTAACGTCGATCTTGCTCTGCACGCCGCCTGTGTGATGCCTCACTCTTTTTAAGTACCCTGTGATCTCTGTTTTCTTGGAGAAAGTGAGGACTGCTGATGCTGGAGATTACAGCTTAAAAATGTGTTGCTGGAAAAGTGCAGCAGGTCAGGCAGCATCCAAGGAGCAGGGGAATCGACGTTTCGGGCATAAGCCCTTCTTCAGGAATGAGGGGCGTATGCCAAGCATGCTAAGATAAAAGGTAGGTAGGAAGGACTTGGGGAGGGGCGTTGTGAATGCGATAGGTGGAAGGAGGTTAAGGTGAGGGTGATAGGCCGGTGAGGGGGTGGGGGTGGAGAGGTCGAGAAGAAGATTGCAGGTTAAGAAGGCAGAGCTGAATCCGAGGGTTGGGACTGAGAAAAGGTGGGTGGAGGGGAAATGAGAAAGCTAGAGAAATCTGCATTCATCCCTTGTGGTTGGAAGGTTCCTAAGCAGAAGATGAGGCGCTCGTCCTCCAGGCGTCGTGTTGCCATGGTCTGGCGATGGAGGAGGCCAAGGACCTGCATGTTCTTGGCGGAGTGGTAGGGAGAGTTAAAGTATTAAGCCACGCAGCGGTTGGGTTGGTTTTGCGGGTGTCCCAGAGATGTTTAACCCTCATACTCTGCACCGCCTTCTTGACCTGCAAACTTCTTCCCGACCTCTCCGCCCCCACCCCCTCTCCATCCTATCGCCCTCACCTTAACCTCCTTCCACCTATTGCATTCCCAACGCCCCTCCCCCAAGTCCCTCCTCCCTATCTTTTATCTTAGCCTGCCTGGCACACCCTCCTCATTCCTGAAGAAGGGCTTATGCCCGAAACGTCGATTCTCCTGTTCCTTGAATGTTGCCTGACTTGCTGCGCTTTTCGAGCAACACAGTTTTTTAAATCTCTGTTTTCTTGTTTATTACCACGTGCCTCCACTTCTCACAAAACAAAACCTACTACTGTATATGGGATTAGGAAGTGTGGACTTTTCTGAATGTTCCTCTCGCTGCTCTAATAAGGCAACTTTGGAACTTCCATTCTGAATTTGCTTCAGTAATTTATTTATATAAATTGACAAACATTTTAATGCAGTTTTATTTGCTGTGAAGAAGTAATTTTTACGCTTTTCGGCCTCAGTCCAAAACCAAAAGTGATAAGAACAATGAACTTATTCATTAAGACCTATGAATTAATGAGTCAGGTTGAAATAAATATGACATTGGCTGGAAGATGGCATGAAATGGGTGCAGTGGCTTTCCTTTCTCTCTATTTGACTGACTGGCCTCCTGTTTCTCTCGCGAAATATTTTGGAACTGCCTGTCTCCCAGTGCTCTGTACACTGGCAACTGAAAGCCATGGGGAGACTGCATGGACAGTTCAATGATATTCCCCAATCATGATCACTCTTTCTGACAGATAGAATTAACCATAAAACACAAGGAAACAGCATATATATATGGTGATATATATATTGAAAGACTTTGGAGAGTAGGGAAATAAGCTTGTTCAATGAAGGACACAGAGTGTTCAATCGCCAATAATCTATTCCTATCAGTTCATGAAGTTCAGCTGCCTCTAAAATGTCTTTTCAAACAAAGTGGATTTCCTGAGATTTGCTGGATATTCTTAAAAAGATTTTTTTCATTTGATACTTCAAAAAGAAACAGACTTCAGCTGTAATACAAGTGCCACAGACGCACCAAATATAATAGGAATTGGAAAGGATCAAATTGTCCAAATATAACCAAGTTCAACATATAGACCTGACACGAATCATGAAATATAATGATATGGAAATATGAAATACAAACTGAAAATGGTGGAAAAATGCAACAGATAAGGAAGTATCTGTAGACAGAAACAGAGTTAACATATCGAATATGACGAGACACTGTTCTGAAAAGTCATATTGGAATCAAAGGTTAAGTCTGTGCATCTCTTCTCAGATGTTATCTGACCTGCAAAGTTTTGCTTCAGTTCTTTCGATTTCTTTTTCTTTCGGAACTGTGACAAATTGTCTGATCAGAATGATATCAGCAAAACCGTTATCTCAGTTGAATCTCGAGTAATTTGTTGTGGACATTAAATGAGAAATTACAAAGTTCCTACGTTTGACAGGGCTCTAAATATCGTTGATGTATTGCATTGTGAGAACTTGCCATGAAAATGTTGAAACAAAAGTAGAATTTGCTGGAAAAGCCCAGCAGGTCTGGCAGCTTCGGTACAGAGCAATCAGAGTTAACGTTTCGGGTCCAGTGACACTTCCTCAGAACTGATGTCAGCTAGGAAAATGTGGTTGATATGCAGAAGAGGCTGGATAGGTGTTAATGGAAACGATTAGTAGCTAACAATAGAGGGTGAGTAATGGAAGGTTATGTGAGGACTAGGCCTGTTGTATGGGTAGGGGGCAAGGATATTGAGGAGTTCAGGCCCTAAAATTATTGAACTTGATTTTCAGTCTGAAGGGCTGCAGGGACCATATGAGGAAAATGATGTGTTGTTCTTCCAGCTTGAGCGGAGCTTTCCTGGGACATTGCAGCAAGCCTGACACAGAGATAATGGCCAGTAAACAGGATAGGATATTAACGGGCAGGCAACTGGAAGCTCAGGGTCTTTTGCAGACGTTCAACATAGATGTTCTGCGAAGTAGCCAAGTAGCCTACTCTTCACTTCTCCAATGTAGAAGGCGACCACATTATGAGCAGCGAATGCAGTGGGCTAGATTGTGGAATATGTTGATAAGATGCTGTTCTCCTGGGAGTTAAGGTTGGGCCCTTGGATAATGAGGATGGGCAGTAAGTGGTGAAGTGTTGCACCTTCGGCAAGGGAAAGTGAAGTGGACATGCGGTGGGGGGTGCGGGGAGGTGTTGAGAGTGAATAAAGAGCGGACAGATGTATCCTGGAGGGATTGGTCCCTGTCGAAGGCGGACAAGGGAGGGGCGGCGAATATGTGTCTGATGGTGGCATCTCTCTTGAGTGGTGGGGGGGGGGGGGGGGAGGTGGGTATGTGGCTGATGGTCCTCTGCATGTGAATGCTGGTGGGATGGTAGGTAAGGACAAGGGGAAGTCTGCAGCAGTAGGGAAGTGGAGGGGGAGGCTGGACGTGCAGGAAATGAGTCAGACCAAGTTGAGGACCCTCTTGACAACAGCGCGTGGAATCTTTGTTTGAGGAACATTGTGGGCATGTAAAAGGCGTCCATGTTGAATTTGGCATCATCAGAAGAAATGCGGTGGAGATGGATGAACTGAGAGAATGAATTGGAGTCTTTTCAGGAAACAGGGTGTGAGGATGTCTGCTCCAGACAGCTTTAGGAGTTGGTGGGTTAATACTAAATATCAAGGGTTGGTCTATCCTCAGAATTGGAAGCAGAGACGTCGAGGAAAGGAAGGGAGGAGTCACACGTGGATCAGGTGAAAGGGAGGGGTGAAAACCCAAAGTGAAATGAATGAACGTTTCTAATTCTGGGCAAGAGAGAGAAGCAGCAGCGATGATAACATCTTTGTATCGGAGAAAGAGGAAGGGGTCTGGAATAGAACTGGAACACGGAATGGACTATGTACGCCATGAAGAAACAGGTAGAACACCGTCACGTGTGTATCCATGCACCCCCTCTGTGTGGCAGGAGCAGGGTGAAGCAATGGGTCTGCTCAGGCAGTTCTGTTTCTGGATTTTCAGGAAGAGATGGAATCGAGCTCTGCTATCAGACAGCCATCAGCATGAGGCAATTAAGGAAGGAGGCGTCAAGTGGGGCGGTAATCTCCAGATTGAATGCGGTCAATTTTCGTAGTTGAGACAATGGCCTGATGTGCCATGATGGGGTCATGGTCCAGGGGAAGATAAGAGGAGATATCTGAGAGCGGGTGCTCAGTCTCTGCAATGTAGCTGTTAGTCCAATAGACTACAGCAGCACCACCCTTATCAGCACAGGCTGAATAACACAGTCAGGGTTGAATATAAGCACATGGTGTGCAGTTATTTCAGAGGGTGATATGTTGGTTTGGAAGAGGGGGGAGAAAAGAAATGAAGACAACCAATGTCACGTCGAGAGTTCTGAATGAACAGATTGAGTTCAGATAAAAGGGGAGAGGGTGGGGTCCAGGTGTAGAGAGAGTGTTGGAGCTGGGTGACGGGGTCTATTGGATAGGGAGAAGAATCTTGTCCAAAACAATGGGCACTGAGACGAAGACAGCAGAAGAACAGTTCAACATCATGTCGAGACCAAAATTCATTAAGGTGGTGGCACGGAGAGGCAAAGGTCAGATATTTGCTGAGTTCAGATCATTCAGTATCAGAGAGTGGAAGTTCAGGAGGGATGGTGAATATACGACAGGAGGTCGAGTTGAGGGAGGGCATGGAGTCAGAGGGTAGGGGATGGGAAGTCAGGAGGCTTCCAGAGTATCATGGGTATCTCTATATTGTTGCACATTCGGGAGCCTACTACATCTGGTGAGCATGGCGAATGAGCTGGGGAATAAATTAGAATGTGGAGTTCTGCAGCCTTGACCCAATGTGATACGATGTTGTTGGACAGAGAAAATGTGGCTCTCAGTGGCACTGACATTGCACGATGAGTCCTCAGAAAGTAACTAATTGAAAATAATCAGGATCATAATCTTCGTGAAACGTACTGATTTCTTTGGGGTGGCACACAACCTGCAAGCTAAAGTCTTTCTGAGAGTTTGACCAAACTGGAAAAACATAATATGTCTTGATGTTATTAACTGGACAGATTTATCCATGGTTTTGGAAGGCACTAGCAAGGGCAGAGTTTATTTGTTATTCCCAATAGCTCTGGGGAAGGTGTCATTGCACAGTGAGAAAATTACCAGCACAGAATTTCCTTCGATTCACATTGACCACAGTTTACTCAGGGTTCCTGGTGTCACATGAGGAGACGAGACTGTTACACGCCTCCTTCTGGAATGTGCCTATGAAAAGGAACTCTGGAGAAAAATGCAGCGGCGTTCGTTGAGCTTCGTTCCAAACAGATCCGTGATACAGGACTCCATGGTCTATTGTCTGTTCCCTAGGACACACACCGAGACGAACATCAACTGTGCCTGGAGGATCATCAACTCGGTCAAAGACGCTCTTTGGTCTGTCTGAAACCTGTTGATCTTCCAGCTGAAGGGGTTGACCCCGACTGAGTGTTGCAGACTGGCACATTCCAATGTCCAGGACTACGTGTTGAGGGAGGCGCTGAATCTTGGGGCAGCTGCCACTAAGGCGCAGTAATGTCTGTCCACCAACAGTGGGCCCACTCAGAAAGTGGGCTCCGCTGACAACTCAGCTAAATACATGGATGGTAAACGTACAGACTTGTATATACGAAGGATTAATTCTAATCTCTTTATCAAAAGAAATGCAATGTGCACATAGGAATCGCATCATCAATTGTATATCATCAAAATATTTTATGAGCAAAGTATATTTTTGAAATTAAAAAAGTGTTTCCCTCCTTCTCTAACCAAAACTATGTGTGGAGTGGTCGATTGACATGCTGTAATTGGCAGAGTAGGTAGTAATGCTTTGGTTCGAGAAGCTTCAGTAAGCAGCAGTTCAGCAAAATGTGCAGGTAAGCTCAGATAAAGTCCCTTTAATGCTAGTCTGACAGCAGTCAAGATGGCAGTTAGGGCAGTCACACGTTCTTGCTGCGGGATGTGGGACCTCAGGAAGACTTCCACTGTCCCTGATGACTACACTTGTATGGGAAGTGTTCGGGAGCTGTAGCTGGCTGCTCTCAGGGTCATCCGAGATACTGAGAACTTCATAGATAAGAGCTTTAGTGAGGTGGTCACAGCCAGGTCCCTCCCTTAGCCTGTTTCTGCAATGACTGTCACATCCCAGTCCCATGTAAAGAGTTCATCTGCCTTACTTGTCAGCCCTGTTGTCTTTTCATAAACGCTATTTAATCCAACAGGCGTTCCTTGCTTCCTGTCGTGTTCTAGGCAGAGAGTAGCTGGGCGACCACTAGGAATGGCAAAGGGAGTAGGCAGAGAGTGTAGGAATCCTCTGTGGCTATTCCCCTTGAAAACAAATATACCATTCTGGATACTGATTTGGGGGGTGGGGGAATATGTGGGTGTCGGGAAATGACCGTGCAAGGGAAAGCAACAGTAGCCAGGTTGGTTGCAGTACAACTGGCTCTGGGGCACAGCGGGAATGGGAAAAGATAAATTGGGTCTTAGAGGTAGGAGAGTCGATTGTTGGGGGAGAGATCGAAAATTCTGTGGCCTCAAACCGGAATCCAGGATGGTGTGTTGCCTCCCAGGTGTCAGAGGCCAGGATGTCTCAGAGCAGCTGCAGAACCTTCTCAAGGGGAAGGCAGAGCAGCCAGAAGTCATTGTGCACGTTGGCACAAATGACAGAGGTAGATATAGGAATGAGGTCCTACAGAGTGATTACAGAGAGCGAGGAGGAAAATTAAAAACCAAGACCATGACCGTGGTAATCTCTTGATTACTTCCAGTGTCATGAGCAGGTGAAGTTAAAAATAGGAGAACATGGCAAATAAATACGCGACTAAATAATTGGTGCGGGGACAGGGATTCGGATTTAGAGATCATTGGGATCTTTTCTGTGACAAAGGTGACCCGTTCAAGAGGGACAGGTTGCACATGCACTGGAGAGGGCACCAATATCTTTGCAGCCAGTTTTGCTAGTGCTGCAAGAGAGAGTTGAAAGGAGATTGGCAGGGGGGTGTTAACCGCAAGAGCAGCGATGCAAGTACGAGGCTGGAAAGAGATAGAGTAATCAGGATTTGTAATGTGAAAAGACAGGTCAGGCTGGAACAAAACGGGGAACAAGGAATGCCTGTTGGATTAATTTACACTTATTTCAATGCAAAAGGGGTGATAGTTAAGATCGATGAACTCCGGGTGTGGATAGGTACATGGGACTGGGATAGTGTAGCTATTGCGGAAATATGATTCAGGGGAGAAAGGATTGACAGCTTAATGTGCCAGGGTAAAGTGCATTAGGAAGGTCAGAAATGGAAAGATGGGAGGGGAACTTGTGTAGGCGGTAGTGTAATTTTTAAACGGTTAGCTGCATTTTACCTTATAGTAAACACAAGCAGACACTCGAAACTGTTGCCGGACCACCCCCACGTTTATATGAATGAAACAGTTGTAACAGCTTTCCTCGATAGTTGAGAGACCGCCCTTAACCACAGTTGTACAACATCATCCATAGAAGGAAAGAACGGGGAGCTCGAACACTGATTGGCCAAGTGAATAACAAAATAATCGCAGGCACCAGAACCCAAATAAGGAAAACAGTGGGGAACCCTAGCACTCATTGGTCAAGACAGCAGTAGAAGACCCAGCCCACATATACATGTATAGAATGCGTGGAGATTACTATGCTTGTGTGTGTGTACCTTTGGGAACAACACCCGACTTTGCAACGTTGAACGAAAAAGTTTTGGACAGACTCCTCCGTGTCTTTGTTCCTGGGAAGGGAGATAAAAGTGTCCGGAGATAGGACCGGACAGCCACTTATCTCGCACAATTGGGGGCTCATCCGGGATGAAATCATTATTGCCGGGGGGGGGGGCAGTCTCTTCGGCTCACGGATCAAGCCTGATTACAACAATCTCCCTCCTGCGACGGATAAATCCGAGTCCCAGCAGGCTACGACCAGTGAGGAAGAGACTGCTGGGTGGGGGGGGGGGGGGGGGGGCACAGGAGGGGGCGCAGAACTCACCCCAGGCACTAGGAAATCAGTTTACTCGAGATGCGGAAAGGTCGAGAAGAGGGATTGAGAGCTGGGAGGAGTGACAATATTGAACAGCTGAACCCCTTACGAGAGGTGCCGTTTGGGAACGAACGGACCAGGTTCGTAGTACAACCTTTAAATTCTGGGGATATCCGGCAACTCCGTAATGAACTACCCCGTCTACTGGACGACCCCGTCAGTGTGGGAATACAACTGGACCAATTTCTGGGGCCCAGTATATACACATGGGCTGAACTGCAGGCCATGATGAGAATACTATTTAATTACGATGAAATTGTTATGATCCAGAATAGTGCAATGGCCATTTGGGATAGGGAGCATCAGGACGGCCCTCAGCGTGGAGAGCAGAAGTACCCCTTAGAGGACCCCCGGTGGGATCATAACGACGCGGGGGGACGGGCCAATATGACAGATCTCAGAAGCCTTATAATCAGGGGGATCCAAACCTGCGTGCCCAAACAGCGGAATTTAGCGAAAGCATTCGAAGTTGGACAGAAAAGGATGAATCCCCGAGTGAGTTTTTAGACCGTTTGCGGGAGTCCATGCGAAAGTATTCAGGTTTAGACCCCGATGGGGAAATAGGCAAGGGCATGCTTAAGGTGCACTTTGTGACTAAGTCATGGCCTGACATTCAGAAGAAATTACAGAAAGTGGAGGATTGGGCTGAAAAGGATGTTGCAGAATTATTACGGGAAGCACAGAAGGTGTACGTTCAGAGGGATGTAATAAGGGAGAAACATAAGACAAAAATGATGGTGGCAGCCGTACGGGAAGCTTGTAAGTCCACCGGAATGGGGGAGGGAGATTATGGGGTGGAAAGAGGAACGTCGAAGGAAAGTTGGAGAGGGAGAGAAGCGAGACGGGGCAGAAGTGAGAGAGGAGGATCTTATGGAATTGAGCAGCCTCAGAAGGCCGGATGTTACCATTGCGGGAAACTGGGACACTTCAAAAGGGATTGTCCCGAGTTTAAAAGGGAAAGAGAAGGGATGTATGAAATGGAGCGTGAACAAATGGATTAGGGAAGTCAGGGGAGGATCGGAACACGGGCCTACCAAGAACCCCTGGTAAATTTACGGGTGGGCCCATTTAGACAAGATGTTACCTTCTTAGTTGACACAGGCGCCGTCTGGTCCTCAATTCCCCTCCATCCTAGGGGGGTTGGCTTCCAAACTAAAACATTAAACATTTCAGGAGTTAAGGGTGGGGTTTTTAGTGCGAAAATATTCGAACCACAACCCTTGCGGCTGGAGGAGGAGGAGCTCCAGGTGGAACTCCTTCACCTCCCCCATCTTCCCTATGGGTTGTTGGGATTTTGCCGTTTGAGTATGTCCAGGTAGATTACACTGAGCTCCCCCCCATAGGTCGCCTGAAGTATCTATTAGTAGTGGTAGATCACCTGACAGGATGGGTGGAAGCTTTCCCCACTACCACGGCAACGGCAACTCAGGTTAGCAAGATTCTACTCGAACAAATCATCCCACGATTTGGGCTACCCCGCGCTATTGACTCTGACCAGGGGAGCCACTTCACCTCGACCGTCCTCCAGAATGTAGTGCAAGCAATGGGGATTGACTGGGATTTGCACACCCCCTGGCATCCCCCCTGCTCGGGCAAGGTCGAAAGAATGAACCAGACCATCAAAAAGCAGCTAACCAAACTCACTAGTGAAATCGGCCTGCCTTGGACCAAATGCCTACCCCTTGCCCTATTGCAAATTCGCACCCAGCCAAGGCGGGATTTGGGCGTCTCCCCTTTCGAAATGCTGTTTGGCCTCCCATTCCATGGGCCGAAGGGGGAACCTCCTGTATTTGAGTCTCGGGATATGTTTGTGCAAAAATATGTGGTGGCTCTGGGGTCTGCTCTATCTCATTTACGCCAACAGGGACTTTTGGCACAGACGCCGCCCCTCGAGTTTGCGGTGCACACCGTCAAGCCGGGTCAGTGGGTCCTGATTAAAAGCTGGAAGCAACGTACCCTCGAACCAACTTGGGACGGTCCCTTCCTGGTATTTTTGACTACCGAAACGGCTATCCGTACGGCCGAAAAGGGCTGGACACATTACACTCGAGTCAAGGGACCAGTGCCACAACCGACGGAGGACGAACGAACCTCTCTGGCAAAGGCATCTAAGGAACAGAGACCCTGAGAACGAACTAATCGGACTTTGGCGAGTCTAAAGGAACTGTGCCCTCGGGCTACGGGTGTCGCAACAAAATGCGGTCAATCGTATTGTTAACTTGCTATGCCATTATCCTTGGGCTGGGTCATAGTGTGCGGGTTACCCAATTTGGCCTCTGGAAAAAACAACTAGAGGACCATCAGTGGTTCCCCATCTCCGTGCTTGCCAACCAATCAATACAGACATTTAGCTTAGACCTATGTGAGTTGGTGCCCTGTAGGACTAAAGGTGAACTGAATCAAACTAAGCGGAACCTCGAGAGAGAAAGGGGATTCCAGGGTCAGACGTTAGTATTACAATTGTATGGTAGGGAAGGCATAAATAGGCCTCCAGCCCCCGGGGTCCAGGCGATGGTGTCAGTTGTCCGTGATCCCATCACCCCTGGACGGGATTGTGGGCAGAATCAGTGCAATCCGCTCTATCTGACCATAAAGAACTTGGGAAAGAACGGGGAAGCCTTAATGGAACAATACTGGGTATTAGAGTTGGGGGCCAGGCAGGATGGGGGGGAATGCAGCTGTGCTGCACGTATATCACGGTCATTGAAGCTGAGTCTGGGGGCTCATCCACCACTGATAAGCAGGAAAAGATTAGAATAATTGAGACGACGGATTTGGAAAAGACCTTTGAAATAGAAACGGGATACGGGGAGGCGAATGCCTGGATGGAATGGGTCAAATATACTGTGAGGAGCATGAAAAAGAGTGATTGCTACGCATGCACGAGTGCCCGCCCTAACCCTCAGGTGGTCCCATTCCCGCTGGGATGGGAGAAACACCCACGAGCCATGGACTGTATGATAAGGCTGTACCAGGACCGAGAGGCCTGGAACGACCCCACTTGTCGACCCTTGAGTTTGAAGTTTCCCCCCGTCAGGTCTGAGGGGGCGCCCCGCCCGCCATCATTCTCAGGGGTAACGGGTACGCACCAGGCCTGCGTCTCTCGGACGGGTCTACAGTGGGACAACGATGTGGGGACATTTGACAAGTGCAGCGGATCAATTCGGCTGGTCAATGAAACTACCGGGGGCGGGAATTACTCCCACATTCATGTGCCTCGGGCAGACCTCTGGTGGTACTGTGATGGGAGTGTTCTGCGACCGACCCTGCCCCAAAAATGGACGGGCACTTGTGCAATCGTTCAATTGGCCATCCCATTCACCCTGGTATTCGAAAAACAAGAGCAACCCCGTTCTAGTGGAAGAACTGAGAGAGCTTTGGAGACCTCTTTCGATGATAACATATATTTAGATGCCATAGGGGTCCCCAGGGGTGTTCCCGACGAATACAAGGCTAGGAACCAGATAGCGGCGGGTTTTGAGTCGTCACTGTTCTGGTGGGTGACCATCAATAAGAATGTGGATTGGATTAATTATATTTACTACAATCAGCAGAGGTTCATTAATTATACCCGGGATGCAGTGAAAGGAATAACAGAACAACTGGACGCCACTAGTAGGATGGCGTGGGAAAATAGGTTGGCCTTAGATATGATGTTGGCAGAGAAGGGGGGTGTTTGTGTCATGATAGGCACTCAGTGCTGCACTTTCATCCCCAACAACACAGCCCCTGATGGGTCCATCACCCGCGCCCTGGATGGACTCACCACATTGGCGAACGAACTGGCCGAAAACCCGGGTATCGACTCTGGCCTCACGGACTGGTTGGAAGCTTGGTTCGGTAAATGGACGGGGGTGGTCGTTCCCTTTCTTGTCTCATGTATAGTGGTGGCAGGGGTACTCACTGCCCTTGGGTGTTGCGTTATTCCCTGTGTCCGGGGATTAACTCAACGACTGATCGAAACCGCCCTTACTAAGAAGGATGTTCTATGTTCTATGTTCTATGTTCCCTATGGGCAGGTTGAACGAATAAATCTCGAGATGGAACAACGTGAATCCCTCTTGGGCGGGGGTAGTATTAGAGAAGGGTAGTTTGATGAACAAGCTCGGGAGTTATTAAATGCCCTGGAGAAGAAACTTACGGTTGAAAAATTACAGGCCGTAAGAAAAGACACGGGGGATTTGTAGGGGGTAGTGTAATTTTTAAACGGTTAGCTGCCTTTTAGTCTTTTCTACCTCATAGTAAACACAAGCATGTAGGGGGTAGACGGTTAGCTGCCTTTTAGTCTTTTCTACCTCATAGTAAACACAAGCATGTAGGGGGTAGACGGTTAGCTGCCTTTTAGTCTTTTCTACCTTATAGTAAACACAAGCAGACACTCAACTGTTGCCGGACCTCCCCCACGTTTATATGAATGAAACAGTTGTAACAGCTTTCCTCGATAGTTGAGAGGCCGCCCTTAACCACAGTTGTACAACATCATCCATATAAGGGAAGAATGGGAAGCTCAAACACTGATTGGCCAAGTGAATAATAAAATAATTGCAGGCACCAGAACCCAAATAAGGAAAACAGTGGGGAATCCGAGCACTCGTTGGTCAAGGCAGCAGTAGTAGACCCAGCCCACATATACATGTATATAATGTGTGGAGATTACTATGCTTGTGTGTGTGTACCTTTGGGAACAGCACCCGACTTTGCAAAGTTGAATGAAAAAGTTTTGGACAGACTCCTCCGTGTCTTTGTTCCTGGGAAGGGAAATAAAAAAGTGCCGTAGATGGGGCTGGACAGCCACTTATCTCGCACATCCTTCGCTGTGTGTGAGCATGCCCCCCCCCCTCGCTGTGTGTGAGCGTGTCCCTCCCTCGCTGTGTGTGTGCGTGTGCCTCCCTCGCTGTGTGCGTGTGTCCCTCCATCGCTGTGTGCGTGTGTCCCGCCCTCGCTGTGTGTGAGCGTGTCCCTCCTTCGCTGTCTGTGAGCGTGTCCCTCCTTCGCTGTGTGAGTGCGTGTCCTCCCCCTCGCTGTCTGTGAGCGTGTCCACCTCCCTCGCTGTATGTGTGCATGTCCCTCCCTTGCTGTCTGTGAGCGTGTCCCCCCTCGCTGTGTGCGTGTGTCCCCCCTCGCTGTGTGCGTGTGTCTCCCCCCTTCGCTGTGTGCGTGTGTCCCCCCCCCCCGCTGTGTGTGAGCATGTCCCTCCTTCGCTGTGTGTGAGCATGCCCCCCCTCGCTGTGTGTGAGCGTGTCCCTCCCTCGCTGTGTGTGTGCGTGTGCCTCCCTCGCTGTGTGCGTGTGTCCCTCCATCGCTGTGTGTGTGTGTCCCCCTCGCTGTGTGCGAGCGTGTCCCGCCCTCGCTGTGTGTGAGCGTGTCCCTCCTTTGCTGTCTGTGAGCGTGTCCCTCCCTCGCTGTGTGTGTGCGTGTCCCTCCCTCGCTGTGTGTGAGCGTGTCCCTCTTCGCTGTCTGTGAGCGTGTCCCTCCTTCGCTGTGTGAGTGCGTGTCCTCCCCATCGCTGTCTGTGAGCGTGTCCACCTCCCTCGCTGTATGTGTGCATGTCCCTCCCTCGCTGTCTGTGAGCGTGTCCCCCCTCGCTGTGTGCGTGTGTCCCCCCTCGCTGTGTGCGTGTGTCTCCCCCCTTCGCTGTGTGCGTGTGTCCCCCCCGCTGTGTGTGAGCATGTCCCTCCTTCGCTGTGTGTGAGCATGCCCCCCCTCGCTGTGTGTGAGCGTGTCCCTCCCTCGCTGTGTGTGTGCGTGTGCCTCCCTCGCTGTGTGCGTGTGTCCCTCCATCGCTGTGTACGTGTGTCCCTCCCTCGCTGTGTGCGTGTATCCCCCCTCACTGTGTGCGTGTATCCCCCCTCGCTGTGTGCGTGTAGCCCCCCTCACTGTGTGTCCCCCCCTCGCTGTGTGCGTGTGTCCCTCCCTCGCTGTGTGTGTGCGTGTGCCTCCCTCGCTGTGTGCGTGTGTCCCTCCATCGCTGTGTACGTGTGTCCCTCCCTCGCTGTGTGCGTGTATCCCCCCTCACTGTGTGCGTGTATCCCCCCTCGCTGTGTGCGTGTAGCCCCCCTCACTGTGTGTCCCCCCCTCGCTGTGTGCGTGTGTCCCTCCCTCGCTGTGTGTGTGCGTGTCCCTCCCTTGCTGTGTGTGAGTGTGTCCCTCCTTCGCTGTGTGTGTGTTTCCCTCCCTCGCTGTGTGTTTGCGTGTCCCCCACCTCGCTGTGTGTGTGCGCGTGCATCCCCCCTCACTGTGTGCGTGTATCCCCCCTCGCTGTGTGCATGTGTCCCCCCCTCGCTGTGTGTGAGCGTGTCTCTCCCTCGCTGTGTGTGAGCGTGTCCCTCCTTCGTTGTCTGTGAGCATGTCCCTCCTTCGCTGTGTGTGTGTGCGTGTCCCTCCCTCGCTGTGTGTGAGTGTGTCCCTCCTTCGCTGTGTGCGTGTCCCTCTCCCTCGCTCTGTGTTTGCGTGTCACCCACCTCGCTGTGTGTTTGCGTGTCCCCCACCTCGCTGTGTGTGTGCGCGTGTATCACCCCTCGCTGTGTGCGTGTGTCTCCCCCCTTCGCTGTGTACGTGTGTCCCCCCCCGCTGTGTGTGAGCATGTCCCTCCTTCGCTGTGTGTGAGCATGCCCCCCCTCGCTGTGTGTGAGCGTGTCCCTCCCTCGCTGTGTGTGTGCATGTGCGTGTGCCTCCCTTGCTGTGTGCGTGTGTCCCTCCATCGCTGTGTACGTGTGTCCCTCCCTCGCTGTGTGCGTGTATCCCCCCTCACTGTGTGCGTGTATCCCCCCTCGCTGTGTGCGTGTATCCCCCCTCGCTGTGTGCGTGTGTCCCTCCCTCGCTGTGTGTGTGCGTGTCCCTCCTTTGCTGTGTGTGAGTGTGTCCCTCCTTCGCTGTGTGCGTGTTTCCCTCCCTCGCTGTGTGTTTGCGTGTCCCCCACCTCGCTGTGTGTGTGCGCGTGTATCCCCCCTCACTGTGTGCGTGTATCCCCCTCGCTGTGAGCATGTGTCCCCCCCTCGCTGTGTGTGAGCGTGTCCCTCCTTCGTTGTCTGTGAGCATGTCCCTCCTTCGCTGTGTGTGTGCGTGTCCCTCCCTCGCTGTGTGCGTGTGTTTGTGTGTGTGTATCCCTCCCTCGCTGTGTGTGTGCGCGTGTATCCCCCTCACTGTGTGCGTGTGTCCCTCCCTCGCTGTGTGTGTGCGTATCCCTCCCTCGCTGTGTGTGAGTGTGTCCCTCCTTCGCTGTGTGCGTGTCCCCCTCCCTCGCTCTGTGTTTGCGTGTCCCCCATCTCGCTGTGTGTGTGCGCGTGTATCCCCCTCACTGTGTGCATGTATCCCCCTCGCTGTGTGCGTGTGACCCCGCCTCGCTGTGTGCGTGTGTCCCTCCCTCGCTGTGTGTGTGCGTGTATCCCCCCTCTCTGTGTGTGTGTCCCCCTCCCTCACTGTGTGTGTGCATATCCCTCCTTCGCTGTTTGTGAGCGTGTCCCTCCTTCGCTGTCTGTGAGCGTGTCCCTACCTCGCTGTGTGTGTGTCCCTCCCTCGCTGTGTGTGTGCGTGTCCCTCCTTCGCTGTCTGTGAGCGTGTCCCTCCCTCGCTGTGTGTGTGTGTGTCCCTCCATCGCTGTGTACGTGTGTCCCTCCCTCGCTGTGTGCGTGTATCCCCCCTCACTGTGTGCGTGTATCCCCCCTCGCTGTGTGCGTGTAGCCCCCCTCACTGTGTGTACCCCCTCGCTGTGTGCGTGTGTCCCTCCCTCGCTGTGTGTGTGCATGTCCCTCCCTTGCTGTGTGTGAGTGTGTCCCTCCTTCGCTGTGTGCGTGTTTCCCTCCCTCGCTGTGTGTTTGCGTGTCCCCCACCTCGCTGTGTGTGTGCGCGTGCATCCCCCCTCACTGTGTGCGTGTATCCCCCCTCACTGTGTGCATGTGTCCCCCCCTCGCTGTGTGTGAGCGTGTCTCTCCCTCGCTGTGTGTGAGCGTGTCCCTCCTTCGTTGTCTGTGAGCATGTCCCTCCTTCGCTGTGTGTGTGCGTGTCCCTCCCTCGCTGTGTGTGAGTGTGTCCCTCCTTCGCTGTGTGCGTGTCCTCCTCCCTCGCTCTGTGTTTGCGTGTCCCCCACCTCGCTGTGTGTTTGCGTGTCCCCCACCTCGCTGTGTGTGTGCGCGTGTATCACCCCTCGCTGTGTGCGTGTGTCTCCCCCCTTCGCTGTGTGCGTGTGTCCCCCCCCGCTGTGTGTGAGCATGTCCCTCCTTCGCTGTGTGTGAGCATGCCCCCCCTCGCTGTGTGTGAGCGTGTCCCTCCCTCGCTGTGTGTGTGCATGTGCGTGTGCCTCCCTCGCTGTGTGCGTGTGTCCCTCCATCGCTGTGTACGTGTGTCCCTCCCTCGCTGTGTGCGTGTATCCCCCCTCACTGTGTGCGTGTATCCCCCCTCGCTGTGTGCGTGTATCGCCCCTCGCTGTGTGCGTGTGTCCCTCCCTCGCTGTGTGTGTGCGTGTCCCTCCTTTGCTGTGTGTGAGTGTGTCCCTCCTTCGCTGTGTGCGTGTTTCCCTCCCTCGCTGTGTGTTTGCGTGTCCCCCACCTCGCTGTGTGTGTGCGCGTGTATCCCCCCTCACTGTGTGCGTGTATCCCCCCTCGCTGTGAGCATGTGTCCCCCCCTCGCTGTGTGTGAGCGTGTCCCTCCTTCGTTGTCTGTGAGCATGTCCCTCCTTCGCTGTGTGTGTGCGTGTCCCTCCCTCGCTGTGTGCGTGTGTTTGTGTGTGTGTATCCCTCCCTCGCTGTGTGTGTGCGCGTGTATCCCCCTCACTGTGTGCGTGTGTCCCTCCCTCGCTGTGTGTGTGCGTATCCCTCCCTCGCTGTGTGTGAGTGTGTCCCTCCTTCGCTGTGTGCGTGTCCCCCTCCCTCGCTCTGTGTTTGCGTGTCCCCCACCTCGCTGTGTGTGTGCGCGTGTATCCCCCTCACTGTGTGCATGTATCCCCCCTCGCTGTGAGCGTGTGACCCCGCCTCGCTGTGTGCGTGTGTCCCTCCCTCGCTGTGTGTGTGCGTGTATCCCCCCTCCCTGTGTGTGTGTCCCCCTCCCTCACTGTGTGTGTGCATATCCCTCCTTCGCTGTTTGTGAGCGTGTCCCTCCTTCGCTGTCTGTGAGCGTGTCCCTACCTCGCTGTGTGTGTGTCCCTCCCTCGCTGTGTGTGTGCGTGTCCCTCCTTCGCTGTCTGTGAGCGTGTCCCTCCCTCGCTGTGTGTGTGTGTGTCCCTCCCTCGCTGTGTGTGTGCGTGTCCCTCCTTCGCTGTCTGTGAGCGTGTCCCTCCTTCGCTGTCTGTGAGCGTGTCCCTCCTTCGCTGTCTGTGAGCGTGTCCCTCCTTCGCTGTCTGTGAACGTGTCCCTCCTTCGCTGTGTGCGTTTACCCCTCCCTCGCTGTGTGTTTGCGTGTCCACCCCCGCTGTGTGTGTGTGTCCCTCCCTCGCTGTGTGTGAGCATGTCCCTCCTTCGCTGTGTGTGCGTGTGTCCCTCCCTCTTGCAGTGTGTGTGTGTCCCCTACTCGCTGTGTGTGAGCGTTTCCCCTACTCGCTGTGTGTGTGCATGGCCCTCCCTTGCTGTGTGTGCATATGTCTCCCCATCGTTGGGTGTGCGCATGTCCCTCTCTTGCTCTGTGTGTGTGTTTGTGTTTGTGTGTGTCCCTCCCTCACTGTGTGTGCATGTCCCTTCCAGGCTGTGCGTTCGTGTCCCTCTCTCGCTGTGTGTCAGTAATTTTGTGCTTGTGCATGTGCGTGTCCCTCCCTCGCTGTGTGTGTGTCCCCCTCTTGCTGTGAGTATGTGTGTCCCTGTTGCAGTGTATGTGTATCCCTCTTGCAGTGTATGTGAGTGTCCCTCCCTCGCTGTGTGTGTGAGTATGTGTGTCCCTCCCTCACTGTGTGTCTGCGTGTATCCCCTTAACTGTGTGCGTGTGTGCATGTCCCTCCCTCGCTGTGTGTGTGTGTGAGTATGTGTGTCCCTCCCTCGCTGTGTGTCTGCGTGTATCCCCTTGACTGTGTGTGTGTGTGTGTCCCTCCCTTGCTCTTTGTGTATATCCCCCTCCCTGTGTGTGCCATCTCCCCTTCCTGTGTGAGTGCATGACCCCCTTGCTGTGTGTGTGTGTGTACCTTTCCCTCGCTGTGTGTGTGTGTGTGTGTGTGCGTGTGTGTGTCCCTCCCTTGCTGTGTATATGTGTGTCCCTTCCTTGCTGTGTATATGTGTGTCCCTCCCTCGCTCTGTGTGTGCGCGTGTCCCTCGCTGTGTATGTGTTAGTTCCCCCGTATGTGTGTGAGTGCATGTCCCCCCTTGCTGTGTTTGCGTGTCCCTCCCACTCTGTGTGTGCATGTCCTTCTCTCCCTTGCTCTCTCTGTGTGTACGCATGTCCCCCTTTTGCTGTGAATGTGTGTCCCTCTTGATGTGTATATGAGTGTCCCTCCCTCACTGTGTGTCTGTGTGTCCCTCCCTCACTGTGTGTCTGTGTGTCTGCGTGTATCCCCTTAACTGTGTGTATGTGTGCGTTTCCCTCTTGCTGTGCGTGTGTGTGTGTGTGGCCCTCCCTTGCTGTGTGTGCATGTGTCGCCCCCTCGCTATGTGTATATGTGTGTGTCTCTCCCTCGCTGTCTGTGTGTGTGTCCCTCCAATGCCGTGTATTTGTGTGTCCCTCTCTAGCTGTGTGCCTGTGTTTGTGTGCTTGCGCATGCGCGTGTCCCTCCCTCGCTGTGTGTGCTTGTCCCCCTCTTGCTGTGAGTATATTTGCCCCTCTTGCAGTGTATGTGAGTGTCCCTCCCTCGCTGTGTGTGTGAGTGTGTGTGTCCCTCCCTCGCTGTGTGTCTGCGTGTATCCCCTTAACTGTGTGTGTGTGTGTGTGTCCCTCCCTTGCTCTTTGTGTATATCCCCCTCCCTGTGTGTGCCATCTCCCCTTGCTGTGTGAGTGCATGACCCCCTTGCTGTGTGTGTTTGTGTAAGTCGCTCCCTCGCTCTGTGTGTGCACGTCCTTCCCTCGCTGTGTATGAGGGTGCCCCTCCTCACTATGTGTGTGCGAGTCCCTCCCTCGCTGTGTGTGTGTGTACCTCTCCCTCGCTGTGTGTGTGTGTGTGTGTGTGTGTGTGTATACGGTCCCACCCTCGCTGTCTGTGTGTGTGTGTGTGTCCCTCCCTTGCTGTGTATATGTGTGTCCCTCCCTCGCTCTGTGTGTGTGCGTGTCCCTCGCTGTGGATGTGTCAGTTCCCCCGTATGTGTGTATGTGTATGAGTGCATGTCCCCCCTTGCAGTGTTTGTGTGTCCCTCCCACTCTGTGTGTGCATGTCCTTCTCTCCCTTGCTCTGTGTGTGTGTGCGCATGTCCCCCTTTTGCTGTGAGTGTGTGTCCCTCTTGATGTGTATGTGAGTGTCACTCCCTCACTGTATGTCTGTGTGTCCCTCCCTGAGTGTCCCTCCCTCGCTGTGTGTCTGCGTGTATCCCCTTAACTGTGTGTATGTGTGCGTGTCCCTCTTGCTGTGTGTGTGTGTGTGTGTGTGTATGTCCCTCCCTCGCTGTGTATGTGCATGTCCTTCCCTCGCTGTGGGCGCATGTCCCTCTCTCACTGCGTGTGCACGTGTCACTCCCTTGCTTTGCGTGTGTGTCCCTCCCTTGTGTGTGTGTGTGTCCCTCACTGTATGTGCGCATCTCCCCTCGCTGTGTGAGTGCATGACGCCCCCTTGCTGTGTGTGAGCGTGTCCCTCCTTCACTGTGCCTGTGCATGTCCTCTATCTCTGTGTGTGCGTGTGTCCCTCTCAATTTCTGTGCACATGCCCTCCCCTCTCCGTGTGTGTGCATGTCCCTCCCTTTCTGTGTGTGTGCTTGTCCCTCCCTTGCTGTGTGCTTGTCCTTCCCTCGCTGTGTGTGAGTGTCCCTCCTTTGCTGTGTGTGCGCGCATCCCTCCCTCGCTGCGTGTCTCAGCAAGTCCCTCGATCGGTGTGTGTGTGTGTGTGTGTGTGTGTGTGTGTGTCCCTCCCTCGCTGTTTGTGTGTACGTGTCACATCCTCACTGTATGTGCTTGTGTGTCCCCCCTTCACTGCGTGTCCCTCACTCGCTGTTTGAGTGTGTGTCACTCCATCGCATTGTGCGTATGTTTCTCTCTCTCGCT